>NC_030417.2:23442146-23527146 GCF_001660625.3 Ictalurus punctatus | reverse complement strand
TGCTACATTTGAAATCTAATTATACCATGGCAACAAGAAATACTGTTTACTCTTTGACACTTTTTTCATAATTTTGAGACACAACACCACAATTAGACCACAGTACTACATTGCTGCTCTTGATAGCCTACTACAAAAGCCTGCTGGAAAGTTACCATCGCATCTATCATAATTAATCCACCAAAAGATTCATATTAATATGAAGTTAAAAAAGCTGGGGCACCATGGTTGCATTTTGCTCGATATCATACAAATGATGTGAAAAAGGTACGAACACCAACCTCACCCCTAACCATGAACCCTTGTAACTTTTCACATGGATTTTGTTACTCAAATTATTACCAATTAGCAAGTATGAGTATATGTAAATAATAGTTAATTCTAGGCCTTTATTTTAGCTTCCGTATAGCTTTCACTACCATGCTGAAAAAAAGAAAAATAATTGAGATATATTTTAATGTCAGTTTTAATATGTTTAAAAAGCACAAAACTTGTGTGGAATGGGACGCAGCAGAGCTAATGTGAGAGAATCATTGTTAGTATCAGTCTGGGCAGTCTCAACAGTGAAATACATGTAATAACAATAAGAAATATTGTTATAACTGAGGAAACACATGTTTGTATCATGTTCCTAAAATCAGCTGTTATTTTTCTTGTACTGGGATAATTTATTGGGCATTATGTCTTTATATTTTAGGTGCTTAAGTGAGGTTTTTTGTCCCAGAAGTCAATGTTCAATTAAGAACTGCCCTGTACATTACATCCTTTCATCTTTAGTACTGGGTTTATTCTAGATAGGGTTGGAGAATCTGAAGATTATCCCAGTGCAATGGATGCAATGCACTCTGGATGAGACCATTCCAGTCCATCATTCACTTATATAACAATTTAGCATAGCCAATCCATCTAACAGCATGTCTGTGGGAAGAAACTGGAGAATCTGGAGGACACCAATGCAGATGTTGGGAGAACATGTAAATCTCCACACAGATAGTAAACCAAGCTCAGGATCAAACTGGAGACACTGGGGCAGTGAGTCAGTAATGCTACCTGCCTTAAGACCATGCCATCTTTTTACGTTTGTGTAATTTTACAGCTCGGCATGTTTTGCTGTAAAAATTTATATAATTTGTTAATGTGAAATTTTATAGCTCAGCAGGCAGAAAAGGCCACCAATGCCTTCATTCCATTTGAAAATTTTAATTCCACTCATAGATCGATTCTGACATGCACATTTCATAAAGACAAGTATCGTGTGACTGTGTGGTCATGTGATTGGTGAAGCAGAAGTGCTCTGATGGAGGTTTCTCTGAGATTATTTTATTTGCGCTCCACGTTCCTGTGGAGGTTATCTCCATGTGATTTTCATGCCAAAACAGTTAACTACATAATGCTAGATGGAAGAGCATAATGTCTGTGAGACTGTGAATAGAATATGAGGAAACTGGGACTGAACATATCACGCTAAGGCCACACTAAGGCCACTAGGATTTACCACACCAATAACACATTTAGTGCAAAGACATGTTTCCCTCCAACTTGCGATCACCGTGTGGGAGCAGACAACAGTGTGCTCACAGTAATGATGTTGCCATGGTGACAGTTTGGAGACACTACCATTGGTGGTTCATGGGGTGGGGGGGGGTTATATTCCAAAAGAGGGGTAAATGCGGATCACTAACAGCAATTCTGATTTACTGTGTATATTGAATCTCTCTGTTATATTTACAGCTTCTGCCATTAATACATGCTGACACTGTCAACATGATGCTCTCCAAACCAAACTAACACCCTTTCCCATTCCTATCAATTAAATGAAACGATTAAACACCATTTTTAGACCTAGGATACACCATCTGTCACATTTCAAATAAATTATCATCTTATTAAGAGCTGGTGGTTTCCAAGAATCCTTCAAACGCCTCCCTGCTGTTGCCGTGTGTACGCACACAACATAAAAGCTCTCTCTTGTTTATTTTAGTGCCAGGATTCAAGATACAGACTAATGGTGTGGGATTAATGTTGTAAAAGGTATTTCCCACTGACGACAGCAGAGTAAAACAGTTGAAATCGACATGGGTGAAATGTTTTTTAGTATGTAAGAACTGGGATTTGTTGAGCTATCACACTTTCATTTTTACTTTTCTGTATAGTCAAGTGTAATTTAAGCTATGTGTTTTGGAGAATAAAGAGTTTCAAATGACGATTTAACTAGTCTCTAAAACCAGTTAGGGAATCACTTGGCATGAACCATTAAATTTGTCCTCGTACTATGGGTTTCCACTTGAATTTCCCTACGAGCATAACAATTTATGGCAATCAGATACAGCATTTAAAACAACTGACAAACAACGTGAATAACATTGATCATCTCCTTACAATGGCATCTGTTATGGGGTGGGATATATTAGATAGCATTTTACATTATGTGGACAGCCGGGTGCCTGTGAGTCGCTTACCTGGAGAAGAGATGGCACCAAGATGCACTATTTGAAGAAGGCAAGGCTATAGAGGCAGTGTGATTCTCTGGGCAATGTTCTTCTGGGAAACATTGGGTCCTGACATTTATGGGGATGTTACTTTAAAACGTATCATCTCTCTAATCATTGCTGCAGACCATGGCAACAGTATTCCCTAATGGCAGTGGCCTCTTTCAGCCACACTGCGAAAATTATTCAGGAATGGTTTGAGGAACATGACAAAGAGTTCAAGGTGTTGACTTGGCCTCCAAATTCCCCAGATATCAATATGCTCGAGCATCTGTGGGACGTGTTGAACAAACAAGTCCGATCCATGGAGATTCCACCTCGCAATTTACAGGACTTAAAGGATTTGCTGATAACGTCTTGGTGCCATATTCTAAAGCACACCTTCTTGTGGAGTCCATGCCACGCAATGACCTTCGCTTTCCATTTCCAGCTTTTGCTCAGCTGGATTTTAGGTAGTGTTTTGACTTATTCTCCTTCATGGTACTGAATTCTGGCTGGGTTTTTTTCTATATGCTGTGTTTGCCTGTTTTTTTGAATTATTCCTTTTTTTGTCCAATAAAGAAATTTGTTTTTCTTTAGCCCACACACATCTTCACCATTCTGACACTGTCTGATGATAAGAGTGTTTTCTCCAAGATCTTTGGTTTCCTCCCACCTCCTCTCCCAAAACAAGCCAGTAGGTGGATTGGCTATGATAAATTATGAAACTGTGAAAGACTAGCATCCCATAAAAGGTGTATTCTGGATCCACATTAACCTAGGTAAGGATAAAACAGACATTGAAGATTCCTGCCTAACATAAATTGCCTGTAGGTGAGAATGTGTGTGCATGGTGCCCAGCGATGGTTTGCCATCCCCCATCCAGTGTGTGTTCCTGGCTCATGCTCAGTGTTCCCGGGACAGGATCTGGATCCACTGTTACACTGATCAGGATTCCTGAAAATGACTGAGTATGTTTGAAATGGTTTTTTCCATTAATAATGCCTTTTGTATTATTTGTGCACTTAGAGTTGAAATTGTGTTTTGGACTACCCTAACACTTGTAATTAAAATTTGTCTTGCATATGAATGTGCAGTATCATTGCACTGTGGATAAAAGGATCAGCCATTTTTTAAGAGTTTTGGTTTAAATTTGCTAAATGTTTTGCCTTTTTTCTACCCCCCTTTATATAAAAGATGAATGAAATTCAGAGCCGCAACACTAAGGCACTGCAAACCGAACAAACATATATGAATAGAAATATACAGTCAGTATGTAAAGTGCAGAGTGCAGTAGAGTAGTGTAGACTACATGCTCTGTCACTTCAGGTGCAGTAAGAAGGTATTCATCATATTAATGGCCCATGGGTTAAAAAAACAAAACTGTCCCTTAGCCTTTTTATTTTTTTAGCACATGACCAAATTCTGCAGTACTGTCTATCAGTAGGTAGTAGTTTAAACAGCAAGTTCTGGTGGGTAGGGTATTTAACAACCATTCAGGCTGTCTTCATGCACAGCCTGACGTACATGTGCTAGACAGAGGGAAGCTCAACTCTAATTACAGCTCTGGGCAATTTCTTCAAGGTTTTGAGTTCGACAGATGTGTGGCTTCCAAATCAATAGGTTATCCTGCTGTTTAAAATGAATCTCAGCGTTGGAGTGGTAGAAGACTTGAGGGATGTGTGGCTCATGCTGAACCACTGGAGTCATCTGAAATTTTTTACTGCATAAACTGTGATATGTGGAAACTGAGGGGATTAATGCTGCACACCCTTTCCACTGCAGCTTCTTTTATGATTACTGTAATTCAGTTTTGTCAGCGTGACAAGGGTAACTACTTTGGCACTATTGTGAAAGGGCTTTGACCTATTTCAAGGCCATTTTTTCCACTGTTGGAGATCACATTTTAATAATGAAACAATAGAAGTTATTATTAGAATAATTATTGGTAAAGCAAATATTATTCGTCCAAGTGCTTGACTGGAAATCTTCGTGTGTAAGCTTTACTTCATGCAATAAATTCTGCCCATTCTTTTGAAAGGTGACAAAAGGGCGGCTACTGAATATATACTTCTCATTAATTAGTAATTAACTATAATTACTAAGCTGTCTTAATATCATTCCACAGTCTCAGGATAAATATTCAAATAGTACAATGTGAAATTTTTTTTTCCATTAAACCAACCAAACCAAATCTACTGGGAAAAAAGCAAAGGCTTGTTTTTTGCAGCTGTAGATTCAATATTAAGAAAGAGTATAATCTTGCAGGATTGTCTGGAGTGTGTGTTTGTGTTAGTGAGTGAATCAGCACGCGATGTGGATCAGCTGTGTGTGGGTGTAAGCTCTCCCACTGTGGACCCAGCCAATTTTTTTTTTTCATTCTCTCACAAAGGATTTAGGCTGCAAAGAGGATTGCCAGGTTCAGACTGTACGTGCGATCCCCTGATGCACTGCATGACTTTAGCTTTTCTTTTGTCTGTATTTAATGGCAGATTGATCCAAAGGCTGATTCAATAGAGATGTGAATAATTTACCAATAGACTCCATTTCATTTGCAAATCAGAATCATTTCTTCATTTGTGTCCGAGTCTGATGTCTACTGAGATTGTGATTTGACGCATTAATGTGTATTTTGATCAAAATGAGCTTTAATAGAAGGAAGAAGAAATGGGTAGATGTGCTATCATGAGGACACTTAAATGATAGAAAGAATGATTAAATCAAGAACCCTAAATACAGTGCAGTCCTGATTTCTTCTGTTTTTGTGTGTATCTCATACTAAATTGTTTAAGAATTAAAACAAAATCTAACATAAAACAAAGGCAACCTGAGTAAACACAAAATACAATTTTTAAATGATAATGTTATTTATTGAAGCAAAAAAGTTATCCAATACCATCTGGGCCTGTGTGAAAATGTATTTGCCCCCGTAGTTACTGATTCCCCAAATCTATGAAACTGCATTTATAATGGGGTTCAGCTGGACTAAACACAACCAGGCCTGATTACTGCAAACCCTGTTCAATCAAATCAACACTTAAATAGAACTTTTACAACAGCATGAAGTTGGTTAAAAGGTCTTACCCAGTAACACATTATGCCAAAGTTTTCCAGAAATGATGAGGGAAAAGGTGATTGAAATACATCAGTCTAGGAAGGGTTACAAAGCTTTTTCAAAGGCTCTGGGACTCCAAAGAACCACAGCGAGAGACATTATCTCCAAATGGAAAAACTTGGCACAGTAGTGAACCTTCCAAAATTCCTCCAAGAGCACAGCGACTACTCATCCAGGAAGTCCCAAAAGAGCCAAGGACAACATCAAAGGAACAACAAGCCTCTCTTGCATCAATAAAGGTCACTGTTCATGACTCCCCTATCAGAAAGACACTGGGCAAGAATGGTACGACTTCCATGGAAGAGTGGTGAGGCTAAAACCACTGCTAACCCAGGACAACATTAAGGCTTGTCTGAATTTTGCCAAAATACACCCTAATGACCCTCAAACCTTTTGGGAGAATGTTCTTTGGATTGATGAGTTGAAATTGGAACTGTTTGGAAGGCGCCCATTACATCTGGTGTAAACCAAACATAAAATTCCACAAAAAGTTCATCATACCTACTGTCAAGCATGGTGGTGGAAGTGTGATGATGTGGGGATGCTTTGCTGCTTCAGGACCTGGGCAACTTGCAATAATTGAGGGAAACATTAATTCTGCTCTCTGCCAGAAAATCCTAAAGGAGAATGTCCGGTGTTCAGTTTGTAAGTTGAAACTCAAGCGCAACTGGATTATGCAGCAAGACAATGATCCAAAGCATAGGAGTAAGTCCTAGTCCTAGAAGCAAATGAAAGACTGATCCGCAGTTATCAGAAGAGTTTGGTTGCAGTTATTGCTGCTAAAGGTGGCACAACCAGATTTTAAGTTTAAAGGGGCAATTCATTTTCACATGAGTGATAGGTGTTCGATAAATTTTTTGCTTCAAAAAATAATTAAATAAATAAAAACTGGATTGTGTGTTTACTCAGGTTGCCTTGGTTTTATGTTGTATTTCATTTGAAAATCTAAAACTATTTAGTATGAGATATACTGTACAAAAAAATAAGAAGAAGGGATGGGGAACATTCTTTTTCACAACACTGTACTTACTTCTCTTCCAAACCACTGGGGAAACACTTCAGAGTTTACGAAGCTAAAATCCCTTAAGTATTCAAAGAAAGAAGGGCAACTTCAGACCTAGAAGTGTTGTGATCTGTCTTCAACTCAGCAGTAACGCTGGTCAACACCATTTTTGCTTTGACAGTACAGTACATTTTATAGACATATTTTTCTATTGATATTACAACACAGGCCCATGATTGAAAAGGGTTGAAAGGGATGAGTGCTTTCACCAAATGCAGCTAACCACACTAGCACATTTCTGCCAAAAGCAGCTATTTTAAGGTGCACATGATTTATGAGAATGACTTTTATATATATATATATTCGATCCAAAACTGACCTCATAATGTCCTCATAATGGTAGGACAGTGTCAAATGTTCACAGGTCCTAACAAAAAAGTGTGTGTGTGTGTGTGTGTGTGTGTGTGTGTGTGTGTGTGTGTGTGTGTGGTGGGGGGTGGGGGTTGTACAAAAAAATGCAGCTTTCATACAATAAAAAGAGAAAGGCAATCTATTTCCTTTCAGTTAGGCTATGTTCAGATTAATCAGGCACGGTTATAATTATCTTGTGAGAGAGAGTGAGAGAGCGAAATGTACTACACAATGATTATAAACTAGCCACTGTATAAATACTTTTGTGCAACGGTACAAGTCTCGCCTGTGTATTTAGTGTCTTCAAGACACTTCTATGCGTGACATCCAGTTTGTGATAAACAAAGTAATTTTTTACCTTTTAGAAATATATATATTTAGCTGAAAAGCAGTAGCATTCAATTACACATAGAAAGTGAAGCTAGCATATGGCTGATATTTGCCACTAATCCTGAGCTGTGCTATTTTATTTATATATATATATATATATATATATATATATATATATATATATATATATATATATATATATATATATATATAGCCATTATCTCACTTAAACCATGGCCAAAAAAGTGGAGGTTTTGTATGTTTTGCTTACTCATCACCAGAGGTGGCCAACAACCAGAGAAATTACTCTTAAACAAAAGTATAGGTACTGTGTAAAAAACTTACTCAATTCAAAGTTCAAGCATCCAGCCACAAACTACTCAGTTAAAAGTTTAAAAAGTTGGTACTTTTTAATGTACTCAACTGTTTTTACCTGGTGCAATTAAGTTATGTTTTCATGTGTAAAGTATGTTTTATGACTTATATTCTAGAAGTGGAATCTGGACTCGATCATTAGCAAAGAAACCAGGCCAACATACAGTAGTTAAATATAGCCAGTTAATGCTAGCAAATCAGCAAAATTCCCTCAGCATGCTATTTCAAACAGATGGATGCTTTCTAGGGGGGTAAAGAACAGCTGCTTTTATACAAATCTTTGCTTACTCTAGCATGTTGACATATTTTACTGATGTAGAGCTGAGGTTCCTCATCCTCAGGTTCCACACTGCAGTCCACTGGCTTATTCATACTCAAGCGTTAACTACTCTGAGCAGCATGAGCAGCTCAAGGCAGATGATGAATTGGTATGACTGATAAACTTGATGGTAAACTGAAATGAATGGATGCTAAACTAAGTCTGTTTAACTGATCTTTTATTAGGAACACCTGTACACCTGCACGTTCCTGCAGTTATATTATCAGCCAATCATGTGGCAGCAGAGCAATGCATAAAGTCATGCAGATGCAGGTCAAGCGCTTCAGTTAATGGGGATAAAAATGTAATCTCAGTGACTTTAATCGTGGTTGGTACCAGATGGGCTGGTTTGTGTATTTGAGAAACTGCTGAGGATTTTCCTGGGATTATCACACACAACAGTCTCTAGACTTTACACAGAATGGTGTGAAAAACCAAAAAAATCCTGTGAGCAGAGGGTCTGCAGGCTGAAACACCTTGTTGATGAGAGAGATCAGAGGAGAATGAGCAGACTGGTCTGAGGTGACAGGAAGTCTATAGTAACTCAAATAAGCACTCTTTACAATCGTGGTGAACAGAAAAGTATGCCAGATTGCACAACACATCAAAACTTGAGGTGAATGAGCTACAACAGCAGAAGACCACTTTAGGTTAAACATCAGACCAGATGATATTTCTTTTTCCTTTTTTGCCTGTATCTGCATGATTTTATGCATTGCACATGCTGCTGCCACAAGATTGAATGACTGGATAACTGCATAAATAGTGTTCCTATTAAAGTGTAAATAAAGGAGCAAAGAGTAAGATTTTTTCTAACTATTCAATTTCAGCAATACAAATAATGCTTTAGTAACAAAGTACAATTACAAATATAGCTGCAAGCAGCAATTATGGGGACAAGCAAAACAGAGGCAAAGTAAGGAGATAAGCATGATTTTAGCATGCACTGTAAAACCGGACAATCCATTTAACTCAAAAAATTTGAGGAAACAAATTACTTCTAAATTTTTAAGTTGATAAATCAATTTCTTTAAGCCAAATACACTTAAATATAACAAAAAATGAACTCAAACTTGTTATATTTAAATGCATTTGGCATAAAGAAATTGATTTATCAACTTAAAAATTTTGAGGTAATTAGTTTCCTCAAATTTTTTGAGTTAAATGAACTTATCCGGTTTTACAGTGTGGTCATGATGAATGACATGCTTTTTTTCATATCTTGTATGATATGACACTAGGTGCCGCAGGTACCCTCAAGTCATGGTGACTATGACATACTGGTGCATCTCAAAAAATTTTAATATCGTGGAAAAAATTTTTTTTCCTGTAATTTAATTCAAAAAGTGGAACCTTCATATATTCTAGATTCATTACACATAAAGTGAAATATTTCATGTCTTTTTTTTTTTTTTTGTTTTAATCTTGATGAGTACAGCTTACAGCTCATGGAAATCAAAAATCCATTATCTCAAAATATTTCAATAAAGAGTTTATAATACAGAAATGTCAACCTGAGAAGAGATTTAATCAGCTAATTAACTCAAAACACCTGCAAAGGTTTCCTGAGCCTTTAATCTGTCAGTCTGGCTCAGTACACACAACCACAATCATGGGGAAGATGAAAGTAAATTTCATAATGTAGCGATCCCTCTCTGATCCCAGCTTCCTAGTTGGGATATGTGAACAAAAAAAATCTATTTAACTATACGTGTGTATATGCATAATGACATTAAAAGGAACATATTTTTTGTTATTTGTCATGGTGGTTCATCCCAGTCAGCTTTAGGTTGGGAGAAAAGAGACTTACGTGCTAGACAGGTATTGTTAAATGCAGCTTTACTACTGTATGATGTGTGTTTAAGTGTGGAAAGTACTACTTGTGAACAGGAATTGTGAATATGACACAGGACAGGCTTTATGGTCACAGCAGCAGCTCTTAGATACAAATCTTCAATATCCAGCTAAGATTATTTGCAGAAGCATGGGTTAGACTTGGGCATAAACTAATAAACTATTCCAACTTGTATGTTTACAAGCTGTCATGATTGGAGGCGGAGACAGATGCAAGTGAAGATTAGATTTTAACTGAAAATACAAACAAACGCAAAACAATAACCATAGAACCTGTGGCAAAAACTAAGGCAAAGAATAAACATTAAACATCGACCATAATCCCAACGACAGAAACGATGGCAGAGAAAAACAAATACAAGACAAAAAGTGCAGTACAAACTGTGGCTAATATAGCCTATACATAAGTGGTCATTAACATGAACATGATTCAGGTGCAGGTGGTCATGTGACCGTGATGCAGTGAGGTGCAGTGGCTGCTAGGAACTGTAGTCCAGAGTTCCTTCTCTGATTTTACATGACCAAAGCATTGATGTATTTTAAGCCATTCTGGCTAATACGTATATTCTGTGGTCTTTCAAGTCATTAATATGAACCGACTGAGTTTCAAAAAAGAAAAGAAGAAGCTATTTAAACTTGTCACCGTAAGAAAATGTAAAATGTAAAATAAATAAATAAATAAAATGAAATAGAATAGAGTAGTATACGATAAGATAAAACCATATGGAAATAAAAGTCTTATAATACAGCTGTGAACAGTAAAAAACAAAACAGTATATACAGTATATATCATTTGTCTGAAGTTGCTTGTAGAAACTGTGACTGGTTTTCACTGTTGTCTGAATGCTGACAGGTGCAAAAGTGTAAAGCAAACAAACAGCATTTTAAATTATGTTCCAATTATAATTACCATTAAAGTTATCTGACAGTTTTGCCCATGTAAAAAAACATTCAGGTACATTTTTTTGACCTTTGGCTCTTTTTTTGCATAAAAACGAAAGTGCAGTTTTAGAAAGTGTTTGGCTGAAACTTTCGGTGGCATTCGAATTCAAATTCAAATCCATCCATCCATCTTCTGTACCACTTATCCTACATAGGGTCATGGGGACTTGGGGCACAAGGTGGGGGACAACCTGGACAGGGTGCCCATCCATGGCAGGGCAAAATCGCACACACATTCACACACTATGGACAATTTAGAGATGCCAATCAGCCTACAACGTATGCCTTTGGTCTAGGGGAGGAACTGGAGAACTTGCAGGAAACCCCCGAGGCATGGGGAGTGCATGCAAACTTTGTGCACACAGGGCAGAGACAGAAATTGAACCCCCAACCCTGGAGATATGAGGGAAAACACACACAACTGTACACAGTACCACATGCAGTGAACTGCTTTCTACGACTGTCTGGTGAAATACAAAACAGAATCAACAATCCCTAATAAATATGCCAATGTTTGACGTTAACTACAATATATACAAATGTAATCATATTTGGACACACCATGATAGATTATATTTCGCATTAATGAAGTCAAAACATTCTCCTTTTATCTGGACAGAAAATGAGAGCAATCTTTAGGGATATTTTTGCATGCCAGCAAAGTTAAAATGCGGAGCTCTTACACAACATGAGGAAAGGTTGGCAGGTCTGATGTATGATACAGTCATCCAGCCATCAATTTTCCATACCGTTTACCCTATACAGGGTCGTGGGGAGCCTGGAGCCTATACCAAGGAAATCGGGGCACAAGGCGGAGGACACCCTGGATGGGGTGCCGACCCATCACAGGACAAAATCACACATGCCCTCAAATGCCCATTCACACACTATGGACAATTTGGACATGAAAATCAGCTTATAACGCATGTCTTTGGACTGAGGAGGAAACCGGAGAACTCAGAAGAAACCCCCGAAGCATGGGGAGAACATGCAAACTCTGGGCACGCACAAACCCCCAACCCCAGAGGTGCGAGGCAAACATGATCAGCCACACCCCTCCACCTAGACCCTGTAATTCCAGCCCACAGTTTAAATACCACTCATGTACAATACTACATCAATGATCACAATAATGTTGTGTTGATATTATTCAGGCCTACCTTAACTGCTAGTAGAAAAAAGCATCCTGAACTGAGGAACAACATTTTGTTACACAGTTGCACAATTGAATGTTTTCGAGCCATTCACTTGATCCGACCTCTAAAAAGCGTCCGCCCTGCTGTTTTTGTGTGAGCACTAGCTTTATTCAAGAGTTGTTACCTCATATTCAAATGAATGTTGATGCCAGGCACTATAGGCCTGGCACTTAGGCTTTTAAAATCCCACACTTGAATATACATATCCCAACACAAGCCATGCTAATCAGTTAAAACACCGTGTCCTGCCTGCTGCTAGTTAAGTTGCGTTTTAAACACTCTTGAACACTGAATTAATTACTGTGGATGGATGTAATGAGGACCTTGCATTTCCATGTTTTCTTCTCAGAACAACATCCTCTTGCAGACTCTTTCCCCTTAAGTTTAATAAGACCCTAGCAATCAGCTACAGTCACAACATGATTCCCATAGTAGAAAGGAAATCGTTTGCCATGTTGAAATGTTCTCTGGGCATACAGAATGCCTTCAGAATGAGGAGGTATTCATTTTTTTTTTATGGCTTAAAAGTGCACTTTCTCTTCTCCTCACTTGCATAACTTTGTAGGAATTCTAATGATACCACTCGGGTCGAATGAATACAAATGTAGTCATAGAAAAAAAACAACTAATAATTATTATTACTATTTATTACTACTACTATTATTATTAATAGTAGTATTACCGCCATCATTCTTAATGTTTCAAACCAAATTGTAACTTTTAAATCCATGGAATGGGTGTGATTGGTCGTGCCCACATGCTTTTGGCAATATAGTGTAGATTCCACCAAAACTATGTTGGTAAAGCACATCTTTCTAACAAGACTAAAGATAATGTTCTGGGCTTTAAGTATCAAAACACTATATATGCTGCTTGCCAAGGCACTCAATTGCACTGTGTATTCAATAAAGCTGGCTAAGCTATTTATAGCCAGCAATTCACACACACACACACACACACACACACACACACACACACACACACACATCCTCAGTTAACCAAACACATTTTGCGCTCCACCAGGTACCATCATGTTACATCTTATTCATGTCATCTGTCACTATTCCCATACGCTGCTATGGTGTGTTCAATACTAAATGATCAGCGATAGTCAGTATCTCGTTGCAACATGCCTATGCAACAGGGAACTTAATGTGCCTTTATCTCTTTTTTTATGAAGCTGTATTACATAAAATAAGTTGACCTGTGAATTACAATGTGTAATAAAAGTGTTAACAATAACTGGTCATGAATAAAGGGTGATTTTATTCCCTGTTACATTTCCTCTCACCTCCATTCACAATTCACGCTCATAATAGAGAGGACTCATAATAGAGATGAAGATAAGACAACCTGAGTGATCCACTTTACAATCCAGAGAGTCAGAGATGGTCTCGGTCGATTGGATATCTCTGGCTAAGTAGTGAGCAGGACATGGAGTAATCGGATTAAGTGAAATGAAACTGGCCACAGCCTCTATCAGATGGGGCTGGCCTACAGTAAGTGCAGCTCTAATGAAGTGTGTGTTCTGTGTCAAGTGCTGTTGTGGCTCTTTAAGCTGATCTCAAATCAGTATTGAGGTACACTAAGGGGGTTAGTCATGGTGATAACGTCAGACACAGTCTCTCACATCAGTGTTTACCCACACATACACTCTCTCTCTCTCTCTCTCTCTCTCTCAAACACACACACACACACACACACACATCTTGAGAGGATAGTCCATTGAAATAATTATTAATGCAGCCAATTAATGCTATTATACCATGTAAACCTAACCCTAACCTTATACTGTTTTTTTTTTTTAAACAAAAGCTGCAGTTTGGGAACCAGCCAAATTTCCTCACAAGCTTGTAACACTGAGTTACACCACTATTACATACAATATACAGTCATGGGAAAAAGAAAGTCCCCCCTCCATCAATTATAAATAATAATTATGTGGTCCTCACAAACATCAATAAACCAACATATAGTCTCAGGGGACAACAACAAAAAAATACATATGAAAAAAATACAAATGATATGGGGTTGCATGTCAGGTAAAGAACTGAAGAAATGGAGTCCAATGCACAGGTGTAGATTAAAATTTTGGACACTTTTCTCATTCCATCAATAGAAAATAGATTTGGTGATGATGAAGTGTTTTTTCATGATGATAATGCATCTTGCCACAGAGCAAAGAGAGTTAAAGCTTTTCTTCAGGAAAGGCAGATCAACTTAAGGACATGGCGAACAAACTGTCCAGATCTCAATCTCATTGAAAATGTTTGGTGGAAAAAAAGAAAAAAAAAAAGGTCCATGACAAGGCTCCATCCTGCAAAAAGGCCGTAATAAAAAGTGCAACAAAGTACTAATTGCGATATTTTTTGTTGATGATTCCGTAATGTTTTCCTCTACTTGATCGGTAAAAAATATGCCATTATTTAAAATAATTAAATTTAACTTGTTTGAGGAATGTTTCATGAAGCCGGAATGTTCAGCTATTAAACAAATATTATTTTGTGTCATATCTGTGATTTGTTTATTTGCTGCGAAGTAAAAAATCCGGATGAACAACCATGCTCCAAAGCAGGTTTTATTCTGGGTAAGATAACTCAAACCCAAATTGGACCATTGTGAGCAAAGTGATATAAATCTGATGCATCAAAGTTAACCCTTTAATGTTTGTAGCGATGGCTTCGCTGTTTATGGAGAATCCTATGCCACGCAAATAATAATAAGAGCACTCTGAAGGGAAAGAAGTTTTAGGGACAGACACAATCAACTGGCTTTTCCTGATGGCCATCTGAATAGATAAGGATTTTCGGCAGACGGTATAGTTTATCTCTGCCGGCTTCTTGAGCTGCACATTAAAAACCTGACACGCTGAAGTCATGCTCTTACTGTACCACAAACCGGATGTATTGCTTTTCGTTTTTTTGCGAGTGATAAATATTTTCATGCAGTGGCTTTATTTCTGTCCTAATACATTGTCACAAATTTATATGTATTTTATTAATATTTAATAAACATAATTTACATTTATATTAAATGAAATTATATGAAAGATGTTGGGGTTATAAGTTTTCAATCTGTTTATTCTCATTGTGAGCCTATAAAAGTAAACTTACACATTTACACAATCATTAACGTTCCCGGGCTCTGGCAGCCACATGGTGTTGCTTTTTGTGGTTAGTGTAGGTTTAAATTCCTCATATTTCCGCATAATAATTTCCTGGTCTTTACCTGGAGGCGTGCACACCTGCTCTTTTCCATGCTGAATGTTATTGGCTGTTTGTTGCCAAGGTCTGGCTGAATAAACCTTGATTCAGTCTTAAAACCTGGGTTGACTGAGAAAGTTGATAACCATGTCATGAAACCTGTTAACGTTAATTAACATGGGTTGGATTTGTTTGGTTTTGTCAACTGAAATCTTCCTCTGAAAGTCGGAGTTGTGAAACAGTCCTCAGAAGCTTGACAATGAAACACACACACACACAAAAAAAACTTAATATGGGCGTTAATTAGGAGTAACACTGAATAGGTGCGAGTGATCAGTGGAACATGTGACATGGTCATGTGACATGCTGGGGCTGATGGGTAAAGTACCGATTTTGGCATAACCATGTCACTGCCCCAATACGTATTATATCATTATGTAAGATACCCTTTTATGCTGGCCATAATGTGGTTACTGAGTGAATGTCAGAGCCTGAAGACTTTGGGACTTAAGGGGTTGTAAAGGAAAACACTAGAATGTTCCTGTTCCAGTACTATGCAAAGAACACTTATTTGTTCAAATCTCCTTTATAATGAGAGTCTAAAGGGAGTTGTTGAACATTTACTGTACAAGGCGTTACTAAGAGACAAACATGAGCTAATGCCTCATCAAAGCTGTTCTTTTGTCATTTTATCAGTGTTCCCCGTATTGACACTAGCAAGCAATACAGTTAAAACCCACCATTCATTTTCTCTGTAAATGTGCTTAACAGTCATGATTTTCTTAAGCAGCATGGCGCAACAAGCACCATATGAGATGTTCCTAATTCTATGCAAACTAGTTATGACACAGTAAACAGTGAAATCCAAACTATGGGCTTCAGACTAGTCTTTGGACCAATCTATAAGCCTGACTTGTCCACTGTCCCCGGAAACCTCTACTCACAAAAATTTAGTTAATACCTGCATTTAGCCCTTGGGACTAAAACGTGGAATAATAACCATGGGGTTTTTTTTGTTTGTTTGTTTTTTTTTAACTTAAACCACAATATAAAATACATTTTTGCCATACAGGCTCACGAGAGGCAAACTGCCAGTGACGTGACAGACGTGCTCATGCTACTACAGTATTATACTGATGTTGTGTTGGTTATTGTCCAACACAACATCAATATAATAGGAAGTCATTCAGGTTGCTTACAATTTCACAGAGGGTTTGTGGTGACCGTGCACCATTAGAAGCAATTACACTTTTAACACTTAACCACAAATTTGGCCCTTTGTAAAATTAGTCCTGTCCCTAAAATAAACAAATTTTCACACATTTCAAGCTAAATTTACAAAAGCGCTAGCACAAAACCATAACGCACTGTCCCAGCAGCTGCCCTGAGACTTCCACTTCAAGTGATTTTGAGTAAACAGGCTTTCTGTTATTTTCTCAGTACAAGGAAATTCTTGTATATAGTAATCCCAGACATGCACACACAAGAGGTGGGTAGTAACATGCTACATTTACTTCATTACACGTAATTGAGTAACCTTTCGAAAAAAAATACTTTCTAGAGTAGGTTTAACTGGTCATACTGTTACTCTTACTCAAGTTCATTTTTAATCACAGAAATGTATTTTTACTTCGCTACATTCAGTGGTGTTCCTGGGCTACTATTAAATATTAACTAATATATGTAGTTTTAATAAGTACTTTATATCAGGTATAAAGAGACCATGAGACTCGTGATACGCTGCAGTGCTCTGAATGTGTCCGCTCATTTTTTTTTAGTGGGTTCTGTCCTGGAAAATAATAGCCGATGAGGAGAAAGAAGCAAAAGCATCAACGGAGGCAGGGGACACACACACACACACACACACACACACACACACACACACACACAGAGGAGTCACTTACAGTTCTCTTTGTAGTCTAAGATTCTGGATTTTCCCTTCATTTTCACTTAATTTTCGAAGTAACTAGCAACTTGCTACTTGAGTAGTCTTGTCATTGGATATTTTATACACTTACTCTAGTAATTAACATCATTACTTTTCTGTTACTTGAGTAATTATATTTAGAAGTATTTTTACCTGTACTTGAGTAAAAGTTTTGGCTACTCTACCCACCTCTGGCACACAGACACAGAAACACACAGATACACTACAGGTTTGGTAGATAGACAGTCACAATCACAATAAATCAGGGTAAACGTACAGATTGTTCAAGAAGAGGTACTGCACTAACAGAATGGATCGTGCGGTTTAGACAAGAGAAGCAAATAAATAAATTCATTAAGAGCAGAAAAGATTATTTTCTTTTTTGAAATGATTGCTCCCTTGTCTCAGACAGTATACTGTGGTTTGTATTTCACAGGTTGCTTGATTTCAGTATTGTTCAGTATTTCAGTTTAGTGTACAATCATTATCTCACAGAAGACCTCATGAAAGAGAAAGGAAATGTACAAAACGTGCTGGTTTCCTTTTGGCAAAAGATAACCAGTCTCAGTTAACAGTCTGTTAACCCTTTCAGTAAAATGGCATGTCTGTTTCAAATGCACCTGAACAGAGGATGGGAACATGGTAGTGTTTTTGTCTGAAGGAAGATATGCATGATAACTTAAAAGAACACAGCAAGCAAAAGCTGTTAGCTGACAGTTGCAGCTAAATTCTTTTGGACATTACTGTAAGACGTAGTAAGGCAGTTAGAGTCAGTCTTTAACAGTGTAATATGTAAGTGCTGCTATAGGAAAATAATCAACGATGAGGTGCACCATAACATCACATCCCAAAGAGTTTTATTCTAGGGAATTAAATTTGTGCCAAAAGTATTGAATGGCACTTTTCAAGAAATGAACAAAAATACACAATAAGAAAGAAAAACACTCTGAAAATGAAAACACTACATTTACCACATTTGGCAGACCCCCATATCCAAAGTGACTGACATTTATCTCATTTATACACCTGAGCACTTGAGGGTTAAGGGCCTTGCTCAAAAGCCCCAACAGTAGCAGCTTGGTGGTGATGGGGGGATTTGAACTCATAACCTTCCCCTCAGTAGCACAACGTCTTAACCACTGAGCCACCACTGCCATCAGTTTTACATTCAAAAATGTATCATGGTCTTCTAATAATCGGCATTCTTCTAACAGTTTTCTAAGCGTCATTTTAGCTAATCATGGTTTATGAATGCACTGCCAGAGATTTCAAGTTTTTGTTTATGCACCACGAGTTTATATTCGCCATTCTGGCACAAACACCTTGTTTGGGCGGGTTTAACAGCGATTAACTCACATTGGCTAGTGAGATTTGGCTTGACAGCTCCCTGACTTGGAAGTAGAAGCGCTTCTGAGCACTTGTCTCGAAAAAAATTGTCGTCCAGGTCAGGGATGGGCTTTTAAATTTTGGATACCCGTTTAAAAATCTATGACCATAACTGTACGTCCAAATGAGGCCCACCATCGAACCGAAGGTAGCGCTACAGCATTGGCAGTACTTCACCCAAATTTGGTCAAAATGTTGTTTACCCTCCCCAGTCGGTGTGCAAATTTCACAACTTTTTACCAGATAGTTGTATAGGCTGCCATAGACACCATAGCCAGAAGAAGAAGAAGCAGAAGAAAAGGTAGAGTAACAATATGGTGCCCACACACCGAGGGCTTGGCCCCATAATTACTCCTCTAATAACAACAATTTGCCAACAAGAAAATTTTACAAAATATAGTTTTTAAACATTTATAGTTAAGTTTAACGTTATAACTAGTTTGTTTCTCTCTTGTAAAACTAATAAGAATTTAAAAAATGCAGCTTCTCATGTCACTAAGAAACCAGAAAGACCTCTGAAAAAAAAAGTTACAGCATTACAGATATTGGAGACTCTAAATACACATCCTCCCATAGAAAACTTCCACGTATTAACAATTATACATGTTTTTAATCTGTTAATGGTGAGCATCCAAGTTCCTGTGTACATTGTTACTATAGAAACAATAAGGTATTTGAACGAGTGCATTAATATAATGCCTACAACTAGAACTAGTATTAGAATAAAAGATTTGTGGTATAGATTCAGGCACAGAATATTTCAGTTAGTTAGATTTCACCAAAATCCAAATGGCTTGTGCTTTTTTATTTAAGTGCTGACTTAAATGATGTCTCTTGTGTTTATCCAGATAGCACGCTAACGCTGGCATAGCACACACAATTTACATCTATTACAATATCTCTATTACATAATATATTACAATAGACGTCAGTGCAACATAACACATTTTGGGGCAGCATTTAACTAGGTAGCACGCAGCTGACCAAATTAAAGTCACTCACTACATATTCCAACTTGTCTAAAAAATATAATAAAAGAATGAACATTGTACCAACATCACCGGACGTTGTACCAACAATAAGGTACAGTTAACATCATATTGTACAACTGAATTATCCTTTAGTAATGAACATTATGAATTTAAGTTGGTTGAAAATCACTAAAAAGATAATGTTACATAAATAATAATGCTTTAATCCATGATGTAGTATCTAGCCATTAATTTCAATTATTGGTATTATAGGAGAAGACTCAGAGCTGTTATCTTGGCAAAGCGAGTAGCACAAAGTATTGACTAAAAGGGTGCCAATAATCGTTGCACACGTATATTTAACAAAGATATATATATATATATATATATATATATATATATATATATATATATATATATTGATAACCCTGTGTTTGTTTGTATTTCTGAGAATTTTTTTAACAAAATATCAAAAGGTTAAACACTTTTTCACAGCCTTCTTTGCTCATATTAACCAAGGGTGGCAGTATTAGTGGAAGGCCCTGTAGTCATTTTTCCCATGTACAAAGGTTTACCATTTATTTTTGTAGGTATCGAAAATGTATAAAGTGGACACAGTTTTTTCATCAGTTACGCTGACACAAGGTAAAAGTGCAAAGATGACATTTTTATTAGTTTGTAAACTCTAAACGTAGGGGCAATTTACAGTAGGTTTCACACCAGGCTACAGCAGAGCTTAAGTTCGACTGGTTGCTGGTGTGCAAAAGAAAGAAAAACAAGTCTGAAGATTCCTCCCACTCACTTGCTTGAACCAGATAGTGAGGGAAACCTCAACCTCCCAAAAGATGTGTGGAGGTTGAATTTCCATTTGATGTGATTATAAAGCAAAGTCTGGACTCCCACAACCACTCAGTGAAGCGCACAACAGGAAAACAGTAAGCCATCGGCGTGTGCATACGCCTATGTGTCTGTGCATGAACAGACCTTGTTGGTGTGTGCATGCGTGTGTGTGTTCAGGGTAAGACGGGGCGTCCCCCTGTGATGAGCATCAAAAGGTCTAATTATTGTTCATCAGTTAAACCACACGCACTCTCATACACAGGGATGTGTGGTTGCACTGATACCCATGAGGAGGTGCACTGTTGCACAATTGTGTGCATCTCCACTTCATGCGGTTTTGTTTTCATCAGCAGTTTCTCATTACAGAGTCACAAAAACATTTAAGGTGCAAAGCCCAGGCATTCGCATACACACACTGAGCATAGTTCATTGTACATGCTGTACATTCAGATAATTCATCTTTATCCACTTAACAGTAACAGACAATGAACTGATTTCCAGGTGACAGTATCACTGCAGTAAACATGTTTTAAGTAATTTTTTTCAGAAGAAGTACTTTGTTTTGTTTTGTTTGTTTTTTTTACAGAATTTTTATATATGATATTTATTATGAGTGAAAGTGAAAATAGTTTGTATAATATAGTAGTAGTAGTATTTTTTTTTGTTTCCACTTGGACAGGATGCGATATAAAAACTTATTTCAGAAAGGGGCTGTTCCATTAATGTATTTCTTAACTTGAAAAATATTACAGTGGAAGAATCTGACTAACTGTTTCTTGGGTTTAAAAAGGGTGATGTATAAATTCGCCAAGTCTCAGTTAATACTGGTCTATACTAATGAGTGTCCCAAAAGTTTCCATACATACGGGGTATGAACACTTTTTAGGAAAATATCTTCAAAATTTCCCAAACTTAGTTTATATTATATCTATATATTTTTTCAGATCCTTTCAGAATACCTTTGACAACAGAAGAACGTATTGAAATCATTCTCATGGCTGGATTAGGAAGCTGTCGCAAGGTTGCAATGGACTTTAAGAGGAAGCATGGCGAGCACATCACACACGACACTGCTGCCAAACTTATTAACAAATTTTAAAAGACTGGAAGTGTTTCGGACCGACTGAGAAGGTGCAACTGACGTGGTGCTGCCAAACACAGTCCCCCTATGTATAGAGACTTTGGGACACCCTGTACAATTCTCATAGTCACTCACACATGAAAAAACTACAAACCATGTCACATGATCAATATATCATATCGCAATCACCGGCCTTCTCACTGTCCACACTCACACACACTTATAATAGCCCGACATTTCACACAATCATTATTTGTCAATAATCTTACTAAGCCATTTCTCTCGAGTTCCTGGTTTATTTATCAATCCCTGCCTCTACCAAATTTCCCCCTTTATCTGAGAACATTTCTGCCTGTTTGTTTTTCCTCATTACTGCTCTACGTGTTTGTCCGCCATGGTTCCTTCATTAAACCCAACAGGCAGATCTTCATCTAGTTCTGTATGTCAAAATGTAATTATTATAACCAGAAAGATATCATTTACAGGAGTTTGCAACAAAACAAGCATAAAAATGGCATGGAGCAAAATACAGATTCAAAAACAGCTCATATTTAAATTAAAAACACGATAAGGCTCTGTACGCTTTCCATTACGTTTCATCAAACTGGCATTATTTAACACAGTAGTTAACATGAACAAAGCAGAAACTTCAGCATTAGTACACTACAAGTAACATAAACAAAATAACTAACACTGAATTCATGTTTCCAAGTCAAATAATCAATAACTGAATTCACCAATGTTTATAACATCAATCTGTAAAATAAAACCCACAGTGACAAACATAAACCAACTTAATTAAAATATATTTGTGGTTGTTAACTGGTAAAATTCAGAACTGAGGCTGAATTAAAAGTTCCAGATTATGGAATTGATCCAAACAGTGTAACAGCAAGGTTACAGCTTCCTTCCTGTTTGAAGTATTTTTATGCAATAGTGCACGAGCAGGAGTATGTTCACACTGAATGTCAGCATGGCTTTTGGTATGAACCTACAGGGCACTCTTGTAACTTGGTACCTGTTTCAAAATAGGAAGGGTGGAGTGATACACCCAGTGAAACATCCCAGTGTGGTTATAGTAAATATAAACATGTTTGCAATGCCACTCGACCAATCAAATTAATGGAACAGAACTAACTTGTTTAATTTAGGTTATACCATGGGCTGTCTGAATGCTCGATTCTGATTGTAAATGGTCTGTACTTATATAGCACTTTTATCCAAAGCGCTTTACACTGTGTCTCATTCACCCATTCACACACACACACACACACACACACACACCAGTGGTAGCAGAGCTGCCATGCAAGGCACTAACTTGCCATCGGGAGCAACTTGGGGTTCAGTGTCTTGCCCAAGGACATTTCAGCATGTGGAGTCATGTGGGCCTGGAATTGAACCACCAAGTTGTTCCGGAGAGTTTAATCACCATTCTAAATTAATGCGCTGCTATAAACAACTATAACCATAGTAACATATGTAACTCATAGCTTTAATTATTAGTAGAGATGCTTAACAGATGCAGGTAATTCACACACACACACACACACACACACACACACACACACACACACACACACACACACACTCTCTCTCTCGCTCTCTCTGTATAATAACTATTTATTATAATTCATTCAAATAAATGTAATCTTATCGCACTACTTTATCTCTGTGTATGATTTAGAGTGGGCAGAATTCTAGATCTAACAACCCGTATAAAAATAACTAATGAAAATTAACCGTTATTTTTATCTTTTCAGTAAAACATCAGTGACAGATTTAACTTGTCAATGCTGGCAAGTGACCATGGTACTGTACAAGCGGGATAATCCATGGCTAGGTGTGTGTTACTCGATTTTAATGCACTCTACGGTGGCCTCCACCCTCTCCTTCTCGTCGGGGGATTCTTTTCTTCCACATCATGCATTAAAATCGTGTCACGCACACCTAGCCATGGATTATCCCTTACATATTTCAGGCATACTAATTAGCAACGAGAAGGACTAGACTTGTTGGTGGCGGAGAAGGAATCCACATTGACAATGCTGACATCGAGTTTTAATTGTGTTTTTGTCAGGGATTGAATAAACATTAATTAGTGCTGGAGTTTTTGAAACATTTAAAGAAACATTAAATAGTACCGTATTAACTTACTTTGTTACATGGTTAACGTTAACTAATGCACATATTTAGTTAAAGGAACTGTAATACAAAATGCTAGCAGAATTTTTATCTGAGTAAACACACACTTCAGAACATCTTAATCTTTATGCATGTATATTTTAACCTAAGTACTGATGATCTGTATTGCAGCCAAACTTATTCACTTCAATGTGCAAAATCAGTCCATACAGGATTTTGCTGAGGTTTCTTTTTGACTGTTGCGGGAAAAAATGCTTGATTTTGCAGCGACTTTTTTTCAACATTTGCAATGCAACGTGAGTTTTTTTTTGCTTTTGAATTTAGCGGAACTGCAGTTGCACGAAATTGTTTTGCATGGTCTTTCGCAGTGATGTTTGTTGGTAAATGAGACTTTTTAGCTGTACTCCTGTTTGACGCACGTAAACCGAAGAAGGGGTTTGGGCCAAATCTACAAAAAAGCTGCGGTAATTTTGAAAAATTACAAGCTCCTCTGAATATTGCGAAGTCTGCTTGATATTGTGCTAATTTCTACGATTGCAAAATCGCAAAATCCTGGAGGGAGTGTATAAGAGAAATACAAACAAATACAAGTCAGCACTTGTCTTTCAACAAATCCAAAGTGTTAATCAGCTCTTTGTAGACCTCTGGATTTACACACTTGATGAACCCCAAAGGATTTATAAACACCATTTACATTCACTAATGAGCTCTAATGCTCTGACTGATCTCTTTGTCTCTTGCTGTTGTCATGCTTGTCACCCCAAAAGACAGACAGTCCAGGTGGACTTGTCAGTAAGACTTTTGTATTTCCACTGCAAGTAAGCTGGACAGACAGATCGAGAAGCCCCCAGCAGCCCAGCACTAGATAAAACCACCTGCATGACCTCAAACCATCATTCTTTCACTCTCTCGCTCTCTCTTTCTCCCCTTCTCTTTCTTCCTCTCCCTTGGAAGGTGTTGAGGGTTGAGGTGATGAAAAAAGAAGAGACAACCTACTGAGCGCTAATGCTAAAGCACAAAGCTAATGCTTTGTTCGGGCTGTTAGGCAGCAAGACAAGTAGGCACTCTACAAACAGCCTGTGGAGCTGCCATGCAAAAAATAGAATAGGCTGACTTTCCCCTCTGGAGTAGCATACTGTGCAGGAAAGTGGGTTGTACAGCACAGTAGGTGCATTTGTTACCGTCATGCCTTAAGAAACAGCACATAGCAAAAATGCAAGGGTGGACAAGGATGTTTAGAAATCACAGAGCAATTTATAATCCTGCTCGAGCAATCAAGCATGTCCATGACCTTTTTGAAAAAACTATCATGTGTTCCTATAACATCTCTTAGGTATTGTTGTTGTATAACATGTCAGTTGTCAGTAGCCCCTCTATGTGTATGTGTGCGTATATATGTGTGTGTGTGTGTGTGTGTGTGTGTATATATATATATATATACATACACCTGCAAAAAGTGAGCGGTGGAAAAGTGTGCGTACAGTGTCCAGGGTTTTTCCATCTCTTTAACTGTGACCACAAACTGCTGGCAGCTAAAACTCTGGCTCATTAGTTGCATTAGTATTGGCACCATCCCAACTTGGCTGAGTTCATGTCAAGTTGTAACACTAAAGCAAGCATAAAACACCACCAATAAAAAACACTTGCCAGAAGATTTTTATTTATTTGTTTGTTTTTTACAGCTACTACTAACCACAACAACACATCCGGAACTTTTGGAGCCTTTAGCAACAGTGCAATCAACTGTACATTATATTAACAGAGTCAAGTGGCATTCATAACTGAATGCCTTTTTATTATTGCAAGGTGGGAGAATTTACCCCAGAATTCACTTGGTCTACCACTGCTAATCCACGTACCTGCATGGGTTATTATGGACAGTGACTGGAGAACATGGAGGAAACCCACACGAACACACTCAGTACGTTTACATGGACAACAATAATCCAATATTAACCAGATTAAGACAATACTCTGATTAAGAAACTACCATGTAAACAGCAATTATTGATTACCTTAATACGACTAAAGTCATACTCAAAGTAAATACAAATCGAGTTAAGACATGTGGAGTACTCCTGTTTTAGTCGCATTACTGAAGTGTATTATAGACATGTACACATCTTAATCACACTATTAACGTCGTGTGGGAGTTTTCACCACATTTGCCGACAGGATACGTACACACTCGGCAGTGCTCAACCATTTGACGGCAAACAAGAGAGCATGGCTACATCCGAAACCGCGTACTTACCTACTGTATAATAGGAGAAATAGATGTATCTCGTTTACTATATAGTAGGTAAGTCTGCGGTGTCAGACACAGCCCATGTCTTCAAGCAGTCATTTATTTGCACGTATAGCATGACAAATAATTAACTGCACTTGAAGCTTTCGGAAGATTAAAAATGAAACGCCCAAAACTGTATACAATACCATAACGAAGACGAACTGTATGGCGCAGTGACGTAACGTTGTGTGCCATTAATTGATCAATGTTCTATAACATGTAAAACGGGAACATGAATGGAGTACTAAAAGCGACTCATGTAAACACCTTAATCAGAATATTGTCTTATTCAGAAGAAGGTCAATAATTTGATTACTGTTGTCCATGTAAACGAAGCTAGTGAGAACGTGAAAAAGTCCACACATATAATAAGCTGAGCTCAGGATTGAAGCCAGGATCTGTGAAGTCACATCGCTACCTGCTGTACCACCACACCACCCTGTATTAAAACACTCATATAAAACCCTAATAAATTTGATGTGGCTCTAAAACATTTAGACCTAATATTTTTAAATAAGTTTCATAACCATATTATTACTCTATATGTACATCTAAAATCACACTGATAGTATCATTTCTTTCAGAAGAAAGAAAGAAGAAAATCACAGTTACACAGCTAAAGTAATACATGAGACTAAATTACAGAAGGCAAGGGATAAGGACACAGATACTAAGATAGTGAGTGAGTGAGTGAGAGAGAGAGAGAGAGAGAGAGAGAGACAGAGTTATTTCTAGGAGGATGTAATCAGGCAGCAGCAGCTGATTTGTGTGAGCACTGGGGAAGCTCCACCAAGGATTTAAGATGTAATTACATCCTGCAATCATCAGGAATCCCAGACATCAATTCCCAACCCGGGCAAAAGATCTGATTGAAAAAGTTCAAGAAGGAAAGTACCACATTTCAGGTTGTGACATTAAAGCAACTGGGGATCATGAGCCTGATCAAGAGGTCATTTATAACTGGACAGTCTGAATTTGACTGGTGGAGAATTTACTACAAAAGAACGTGGCAACATAAACTGCCAGATGTTAGCAAGCCAGGAACATTAAAATTAATGGAAAGGCAGTTGGATTCAAAATATATATAAGGGGGAAATTATTACTGGGTAACAAAAGACTACGACTAGCGCTAAGAATGCAAGAGCTTTCTATTCTGCAGTTAAGTGCATTTTATTATGTTAAAGTCTATAATCATTTCATACAGTATCTCACAAAAGTGAGTACACCCCTCACATTTTTGTAAATATTTGATTATATCTTTTCATGTGACAACATTGAAGAAATGACACTTTGCTACAATGTAAAGTAGCGAGTGTACAGCTTGTGTAACAGTGTAAATTAAAATAAATTTAAAATAACTCAACCATTAAAGTCTAAACCGCTGGCAACAAAAGTGAGTACACCCCTAAGTGAAAATGTCCAAATTGAGTCCAATTAGCCATTTTCCCTACCCGGTGTCATGTGACTTGTTAGTGTTACAAGGTCTCAGGTGTGAATGGGGAGCAGGTGTGTTAAATTTGGTGTCATTGCTCTCACACTCCCTCATACTGGTCACTAGAAGTTCAACATGGCACCTCATGGCAAAGAACTCTCTGAGGATCTGACATTAATGGCTGTGTGCTGAGTTATTTTGAGGGGACAGCAAATTTACACTGTTACACAAGCTGTACACTCACTACTTTACATTGTAGCAAAGTGTCATTTCTTCAGTGTTGTCACATGAAAAGATATAATCAAATATTTACAAAAATGTGAGGGGTGTACTCACTTCTGTGAGATACTGTATATGGATTTTAATTTCTCCAGGAAAATCCAGTGAAATAAATGGTATGGAAAAGTGCTGATTCTCTTCATCAATTCCTCAGTTCATTTAGTTAAATAAAGCCTGATACAAGAATGTTGGGGTAATGATATATACTGTTAACTGCTATGGTGTAAACCCACTGACTAGGAGATTAATATCGGCATTTCAGAGGCTAGAAGAGAATGCTACAATATGTTGTCTAAACATAATAAGCCAGTGATCGTTATACCTTACACAAAGTGCTGACTCAAAAAACAATTCTGGAATGAATGCATAGCTTCAGATATTATGCTGGAACCTAAATAATTTGACTTCCTGGAGTGTGAACTGGTTCCTGGTTCAGGCTGTCTGATGGAAAACACATTGAAACCTTGTACTTTCAAATAAAATGCTTGAAATAAAATGGGTTTTATGAAGAGTAACAAGGCTTTTACATTGAATTTGGGGATTGTGGGTGATAAAGGTAGTGAGCAGGTGGTAGCAGGGTTTTTAGACTATAATTTTTAAAACCAGTTTGGTCACTTCCAATCAGTTTTCAATATTGGGGCTGCATCGGTAGTTATTGGACGTGCAGTGTGAACGTGAAATGAAATTTCCTGATTATTTGTACTGTTGCTCAAATGCTCCGATGCTCAAGTGAATTTTTTTCAGGGTAATTTTTGGTCACCTGTTTTATCTCATAATATTTTCTATGTCAATGCAATTGTACAAAATTGGAATAAAGAGGCTAAGTTGGTTCAGTTGTGTCAAATACATGTTATAGTAGGTTATTAATTATGTACTGAATAAAACATGATGGGGCATGGTGTTAGAGGAAAATAATCAACATATAAGAGAAACAAAACAGATTATTTTCTCATAACAGCATGTCCCTATTATGTTTCATTCCTCTTATACCACACAATTTATATTCATTAAAGAACATCACAATATACTTGAAGTGCAAACAACATTTCCTAGTCATGGGACATGGCTTTTTTTTTGTTATGTCAAAGTTAAAGCCCCCTTTTTCCAGTTACATTGGAAAATACAGTGCTGTGAAAAAGTATTTGATTTCTGATTTCTTCTGTTTTTGTGTATATCTCATACTAAATAGTTTTAGATTTTCTAATGAAATACAACCTAACACAAAGTCAACCCGAACAAACATACAATACAGATTTTATTTTATTTTGTCTTTTAACTTTAAACAAAAAAATAGTTATCGAACACCTATCACCCATGTGGAAAACTAATTAACTCCTTAAACTTAAAATCTGGTTGTGCCACCTTTAGCAGCAATAACTGCAACCAAACTCTTCTGATAACTGGAGATCAGTCTTTCACTTACCTCTAGGACTAGGACTTACTCCTATGTTTTGGATCATTTTCTTGCTGCATAAGCCGGTTGCACTTGATTTTCAACTTAAGGACAGAAGACCAGAAATTCTCCTTTAGGATTTTCTGGTAGAGAGCAGAATTAATGTTTCCCTCAACTGTTGCAAGTTGCCCAGGTCCTGAAGCAGCAAAGCATCCCCACATCATCACACTTCCAGCACCATGCTTGACTTTAGGTATGATGTTCTTTTTGTGAAATTCTGTGTTTGCTTTATACCAGATGTAATGAGAGTTCCACTTTCGACTCCTCAATCCACAGAACATTTTCCCAAAAGGTTTGAGGATCATCAAGGTGTGTTTTGGCAGACGAGGCTAAATTCACATGAGCCTTAATGTTCTTCTGGGTTAGCAGTGGTTTTCACCTCGCCACTCTTTAATGGATGCCATTTTTGCCCAGTGTCTTTCTGATAGTGGAGACATGAACAGTGACCTTTATTGATGCAAGAGAGGCCTGTATGTCCTTTGATGTTATCCTTGGTTCTTTTGTGACTTGCTGGATGAGTCGTTGCTGTGCTCTTGGAGGAATTTTGGAAGGTCGGCCACTTCTGGGAAAGTTCAAAACTGTGCTGTTTTTCCATTTGGAGATAATGGCTCTCGCTGTGGTTCGTTGGAGTCCCAGAACCTTTGAAATAGCTTTGTAACCCTTTCCAGACTGATGTATTTCAATCACCATCTTCCTCATCATTTCTGGAATTTCTTTCAGCTTTGGCATAATGTGTTACTGGGCAAGACTTTTTAACCAACTTCATGCTGTTGAAAAAGTTCTACTTAAGTGTTGATTTGATTGAACAGGGTTTGCAGTAATCAGGCCCGGTTGTGTCTAGTCCAGCTGAACCCCATTATGAATACAGTTTCATAGATTTGGGGAATCAGTAACAACGGCGGCAAGGCCATAGATACTGATTCCCACACAATTTTACACACAGGCCCAGCTGGTATTGGATAACTTTTTTTTTGCTTCAGTATATAACAGTATCATTTAAAATCTGTATTTTGTGTTTACTCAGGTTGTGTTTGTATTAATTTTTGAAACGATTTAGTATGAGATACACACAAAAACAGAAGAAATCAGAAATCATATACTTTTTCACAGCACTGTAGTAGTTTCCTATTATTGTTTATCAAAAAATTGGAGATAAATAAATTGTTGCCATATGGCAACACTATTCAGTAAGTGATTATTCACTGTTTATCAGTTTAGAGTTATAATATTGTGGAATATCTGCAAGACAAGTTCCACTTACATTATAGCACCTATAAACATTCCCGCATCAGCCTGTGTTTTTCTTTCTTTCTCTTGAAGTTAAAAAGACAAAACATGCAACTTGTAATGGTACAGAGAATCTCCTCATGATGTCTTACTGACTGTAAAGCTCTGAGACCTGAGGCTCTTTCTATAAATGTTAGATAAACAGCACACACGCGTTATTATTATTAGTATTAGCTTATGTGGACTGTCTGTGTGTGTGTCCCTGTGAATGAGTTGCTACTATAGAAATGATAATATTGTGAGTGATGTGCCCTGCAGCCGACACTCCTGTCTGACCTGCTGTTATACATAATTCATCAATATAACAATCAGATTTGAGAATTTCCAGCAGATCAATTTAAATGAAAAATAAAACTGAAAACAATTTGAAATTGAAATTGAATTAAATGACACTGAGGTTCTGCAGTCAGGAAGCATCAGATTCCCAGCAGCACTGCAGGATCTCAAGATGCTGGCTGTGACATGACCCGGCTGTTTGGAAGATAAACCAAAGTAGGATGAGTCATAGTGCTGTGTAATGAGGATTACTCTCGCCTCTTGAGCTCCAGAGAACCAGAGGGGGTGAGGCGCTTATTTTGTCCCAGCAAACGTCTTTCACAGCAGGGGCAAGAAACTTCCTAAGAAAAGCTTGTGACGACCAAAACCATCATGATTGACGCAAGTGTTATGTACATGCAGCGACAATGAGCCTGATCGAGTGTTGTGTCACTGCTCAGTCACTCATAAAATATCCTCATATGAGAAAGGCTTACTAATGACTAGCATCAGTTTATGTAATGGAAACCATGCTATTATGTGATAATGTTGAACAGTTGCAAGACACTAAGGATATTTTGCTATTTGTAGCAAAAATTCACTGAAGCAAAACCAACTTTTTTATTGGTGTATTTGCCAGCTGCTAGTCTTGCTGTTGTTCTGCACTTAAAATGGTTTGTTTGCTCTCAGTAAATATCTAAATATGCTTCATTTATATACGGACTCCTAGTAATTGCTTTCAATCAATTAGTCTACCACTTAGTGTTCTTCCATCAACAGGGCCAGAGAGCTGTACTTTTCATAGCTTATGAAGTGACCATAGAGAGTTAGTATTCATTTTTCTGGAGAAAGACACTGTTGTCTTTCTGGAGAAAGACACTCTGTCCATTGTCCAGAGCTGTATTAAAAATACATTGATGTTTAAAATGTTCATTCTGGTGAAGTCTGATCGAGTTTTTAACATAAAAGAAAAAAAAAAAAGAATAACTCCAGGTTATACTGTATGTGTATGTATATTTTCCTATATTATTATGCCAGTCTCATGACTATGTATGATGCATTTGTCACATATGATAATTAATGTACATTTACATTTACATTTATTCATTTAGCATTATCTTTTATCCAAAGCGACTTACAAATGAGAAAATACAAGCAAAGCGATATATCAAGCAGAGAACAATACAAGTAGTGCTACCATACAAGATCCATTAATTGAGCTCCAGAAAAACCAAAGAGCGCAGAGTAGAGGTGTAAGTGCAATTTAAAAAAAAAAAAATTTATGAGTTGGTTAGGTGTTCACGGAAGAGGTGGGTCTTTATCTGTTTTTTGAAGATGATGAGAGATTCTGTGGTCCGGATTGAGATTGGAATTTCATTCCACCACTGAGGAACAGTTAGTTTGAATGTTCTTGAAAGGGACCTTGATCCACGCTGAATAGGTACTAATAAGCGTCGTTCGTTAATCGATCATAGATCAATTATGTAACAATGTGGATGAATGGTAGAGATGGCATGATTGCACTTTTTCTTTTCCAATAACAATACAAATACAAATACAAAATCTTTGAGAGTCAGCTGATTTAGCTTTTTTCTTAAAAGCGACTAAAGGTTCTTTTTTTAACTGAAACACTTTCACACAAAAATCACTCACTTTGTAAATATAAGAAACATAATAAATTAGAAATATAATCAAATCAATCCTAACAAAAGAAAAAACAGTCAACATTTTCCAAACCAAAACCACTTTTCCAAATCCAGTTGCAATCTCTGCCATTTCTTACAGGATACAATATCCAGCCTGATACAATACTGGTTATTGGATCGGTGCCATCTCTTGTTTATTTACGCAGTAATATTCCCCTAAGTGATGGAATGGACTGCATATTTCTGCTTTTCATTTCTCAGAAGTACCAACATGGGAAAATGTCACCAGTGACTGAATCTACAAAAAAACAAAGAAAAGACAGAAATACACCAAGGAGGAATTCTTGGCAGATTTTCTCCCTGTATCATTTAAATAATTAATTCAGAGAATTTCACTATAATAAGTGCAACATCTCCATTTGGGAAGTTGAAAGTAAATCCTCACTGGAGATCTTTTAGACGATCCGTGGGACCAGAAGACTGCGTATGGGACGAGGAGGGCTAGTGAAGTGGTAGACAACAGTTTGGAAGGAGTGGGGTGTCATATGGTGTGCAGGCCTGCTGCTTGGGCAGCCGTGCCTTCGCTGCATGCCTGAATCTGCTCCTATTATTTGGGTAACTCGAGCATTTCCACTCCTCATGTTTTAACTCCACACTGGAAGTCATTGAAATGATCTGCAAAAGTGATTGTGAAGATTTTCTTTGGCTTTAGAAGCCACAATGTTCCCAACAGCACGGACGGAAAAGAAACTAAGAAGATTCAGAAAATTTTATTAAATTCAAATACATTTTGTCTCTTTAGTTGCTAAGCTTTTGTCATGTATAACCTGTTGTTGCCTTAAGTATGTTGTGTGTTGCGTCTTTCATGCTATGTTTTCTTTAAAAAAATCACAATAACCATTACTTATTATACTCAATAATCAGCGATATTTCAGAAAAATGCACTGCGACTATTTATCATATATATCATATCTTATTGATCGCAAGACAACCAATGGTCGATCTTATTAATAGGTCAAATAATAGAGTGAGAGAAATGACACAACGTGGCGACGGGGTCATCGTCGTGTGTCAGCTGTGGACGGAGATGAGGTAGGTCGAACTGGCAGGTAACGCAGAGACATATCTCCAATGCTCTGCCAACATACGCCCGTGAAGCTATACAGTTACCATAACAACCAATAGCAATTACAGCGGCTGTGCAGCAGTTGCAAATTAAAAATGGCAGACGAAGCAGGAAGAGCACCTGCTAAAACATACCATTTTCATTCAGAATGGGAGGAAATGACGAATTCAAATTCACATTTTACATGGTGGATCTTACCATAATCATAACAATATGAAAAAGCAGATCTCTTGTCATAGAAGTGTGAGCACCCCTGATATAATAGATATCAATGATACGTGTATAAACATCAATACTGTGATCATTTATGTCACAATAAACTTTCCTGAGATCAACCCACTTTCAAAGTCACTTAAATCTTTTCCTGTTGCTATCTTGATCCAAAATCGAGGTCAGAATTGCAGTACATGAGCATGGCAGGATGTTAATTGCTTAATTGAATCATGCAGTAAACCTGTCTGGGAGCATCTCATTATATCTTTCCACTTGTGGCTGAGGAGTCTCTCTCTAATCAGGCAAAACATAATTGCAGACGCTTTATCTCTTTCTCTCTCTCTCTCTCAGGCGAACACACACACACACACACACACACACACACACACACACACACACACACACACACACATAAACAAACAGTAGAATTAAAAAACTTTCATGCTTTCAATCAAGAACTTTGTGTCAGCAGGTGTCCTTGGCCACAAAACTTGCCATGACTAATAATAATCCAAAGGGAATATTTAAAAAATAATTTATCCCAAACACTAGTGGTGTCTAGAATGTGGTGAACAAGGCCACTGATGTAAGTGAACTGGTGGCATTTAAATGTCAGTCTAGAGGAAAAGGTGGCTTTTGGTCCCTAAGCTGTACTGCTTCAGTTTAAACTGAGCTGACCTTAAAATCACGTATTAGTTTGAATTAATACCTCATGTAATTGTATTAAGTGCATGAATGATCTTTTATTACAATATATAGTGTAAAAGAAAAGTACAATGAAATAATTGGAGAAAAATGTGTGATAGTACAGGCAGTCAGCGTGGCTCCTACAGCACTGTAGGCTCGCTGGCTGCACTGTGAAGAGAAAATCCTCTACAAATCTGGAACACTGACATTTTACTGTAACACTCCAAGCTGCTGTAGGGTTATTCACTTGGAAGGGCTTTTATTGGAGAGAGAGAGAGATAGAGAGAGAGAGTGTGTGTGTGTGTGTGTGTGTGTGTGTGTTAGACTGAGTTGCCCATGTGGGGCCCACACCACCTACGCAGGCGCTCACAGCGGGAAGCAACCTTACTGCCATCTCAGCTTTCTCTCCTTCAGCACAGAGAGCATCTCCAGCTGATGAGACTGCATTTGTACTGGACACAATGTTTACATTTCAAATCTTGTGTGCTGTCTGTGAAGTCTAAAGTGCAACAGTGATGATTCTGGAAAATCTCTGCTCTTAATTAGCAGATCGATCAAACACAATCTCTTTTTGAGGCTAGTGTTCCAACAGGATTGAAGATCGACTGCATTAAGAATGATCAGGATATTTCAGCTGAAAACCTCTACCTCTGCCAGGAGGTTAAGCCGTATAGATGGATGCACCTTTCAGTGAGATAATGACCAAGATCTTTCTGTAAATACCAAAAACTGACCATCTTTCTCAGGGATGCTGTGCCAACTCTATCATGCAAACCTTTTTTTTAAATTCCTGCTTCATTTTAGGGCATTGCTCATCCAGTTTTGCATTCATGAAGCAACGCTTTGTGAGTGAGGTTTGAGTCTAGCGCCTGATTTGGCCAGAGTCCAAATATTTGCGGTCATATATGTAATTAGGTGAACAAATACAGAACAGACATGGCTTTATTAAGGTCCAAGCAGCAAGTCAGCCAAAATCTGCCAGATATTCTGTGTCACTATCCAACAGAACATGAACACACACACACATATACACATATACACACACATATATATATATATATATATATATATATATATATATATATATATATATATATATATATATATATATATATATATATATATGTATGTATATGCAGAACACTAGGCTCTACAGTGAGTTTTCTCATCTTGTGTAAACATAGTTGAAACTAATGCCTAACCTAATAACGATGGTGGAACATCAACATTTCTTAAGAATTGTGATCATTTTGCTAATACGAGGCAAGGTGATGCAGTGGGTAGCAGGACAGCTCCAGGGTCCTGGGATCAATCCTGATCGTTGGTTGCTACTGTTGGTTACCCTGTGTTTGTGTGGGTTTCCTCCTACCTTCCAAAAGCAAACAAGTAGGTGGACCGGTGACTCTAAATTGTGGCTCTAAATTTTGTGTGTGTGTGTGTGTGTGTGTGTGTGTGTGTGTGTGTGTGTGTGTGTGTGAGTGTGTGTGAGTGTGTGTGTGAGTGAGCATGTTTTTATATCTTAGTGGGGTCCCAGAAACATAGGAATATCTGACAGTTTTGACTGTGGCTGGTCCCCTTGAGGAAAACTGCTGCTTAATTAAAAAAAAGAAAAACAACTAATAATAATAATTAAAAAAAATACAAACAAACAAATAAAGAAAGAAATAAATGTGCCAAAAGTTTTCGTTTAGTTTACTAATGTTAAAGTTAGGGTTAGATTCAGGTCTATGCACAGCATCTGTATTAATAATTATGGCAATTCTAAGTCCTCACAAGAATAGCAAAACAGACATGACCAGGACATTTCCCTCCAGTTCCACTACGATATGCAGATGACTGACAGATGTTAAAGATACAGCACTTTTAATTCTGACCTTGTATGTTTCCCCAAACACGAGCCTAAACAAAGCCATTTGAATCCTATTAAAGTAAATGGAGACAAATAGTCTCTGTGACAAAAACAGAAAAAGATCATTAGGCTGCATAGCCAGATACTATATGTACCCCTAAGAGCTCTGAACTGTACACAGTGTCCTTTAGAAATTTAAATAAATGTGCTCATGGTTCTAATAAACACAGATATATAGCCCCTTCCAAAAGTATTGGGATAGCAAGGCCAAATATGTGAGTGTGTGTGTGTTTGTGTGTGTGTGTATGTGTGTGTGTGTGTGTGTGTGTGTGTGTGTGTGTGTGTGTGTGTGTGTGATTTAACTATACACTGATGATATTTGGGTTTGAGATGAATATTAGATGATAGATCAGAAGTTCAGCTTTCATTTCCTAATATTTACATCTAGATATGTGAAACTAATTAAAACATGACACCTTTGATTGCAGACCACTCAATTATAAGGTGAGCAAAATTATAGGAACAAATCCCCTTAAATTAAATGAAAGTAAATAACACTTAATATTTGGTCGCATATCCCTTGTTGCAATAACTGCATCTACAACTGCAATAACCCACTGACATCACCAAACTGTTGCATTCTTCTTTTTATGTTGCTTTTCCAGGCTTGTACTGCAGTGTCTTTCGGTTGTTGTTTGTTTTGATGGGTTTCTCCCTTCAGTCTCCTCTTCAGGATGAGAAATACATGCTCAACTTGGTTAAGGTGTCGTGATTAACTTGGCCAGTCTAAAACCTTCCACTTTTCCCACTTGATAAAGTCCATTGGTGAGTTGACAGTCAATACATTTACATGGACAACAATAATCCACTCTTAACCCGATTAAGACCATACTTTGATTAAGAAACTACCATGTAAACAGCCATTTTTAATTACCTTAATCTAACTAAGGTCATACTCGAAGTAAGCAATAATTGAATTAAGACAGGTGGAGTACTCCTGTTTTAGTCGCATTATGGCCGTGTATTACAGACATGTAAACACCTTAATCACATTATAAACGTCATGTAAGAGTTTTCACCGCATTTTGCAACACGACACGATCACACACGGCAGTTTTACGTTTTATGGCGAACAAGAGAGTTCGGCTGCGTCCCAAACCGCATACTTGCCTACTATAGGCCTGTAGTGGGGAAAAATACAAGTATCTCGGCTACTATACAGACGGTAAGTAGGACGCAGCCCACGTCTTCAAGCAGTTGTCTATTAGCACGTACAGCATGATAAATAATCGCTTAAAGCGTTCGTAAAAAAATAGTTTTGGGTCATTGTCTTGCTGCATGATGAAGTTCATTCCAATTAGGTTGGATTCATTTTTCTGTGAATTGGTAGACAAAATGTTTCTGTAGACTTCTGAATTCATTCTGCTGCTACCTCCAGGAGTTACATCATCAATAAGGGTTAGTGATCCCATTTCAAAAGCAGCTAAACAAGCCCAAGCCATGACACTACCTCCACCGTGCTTGACCAATGAGCTCGTATGTTTTGGGTCATAAGTAGATCCTTTCTTTTGCCACACTTTGGCCGTTCCATCAATTAAGTTAATCTCGAACATTTGTGGCTCATCTCTGTATTTCTATGGCAATTCCAATATGGTCTTCTGATTATTACTGCTCATGAGTGGTTTGCATATCGTGATATAGCCTCTATATTTCTGCTCATTAGCTCTTCTTTAAATAGTGTATTGTTGTACCTTCACCTCTTTTTGTTTTTTCTTCACAGCTCTCACAATATTTCTATCATCAACTGCTGTTGGCTGACCTGGCTGCTAGTACAGCAATGCTTTCTTTCCTTTTCAGGACATTACAAATTGTTCTATTGCCTGTGCTCAATGCTTGTACACTGACTCTTATCAATTTTCCCTTTTTTCTCAACTTCAAAATGGCTTGCTTTTCTCCCATAGACAGCTCTCTGGTCTTTATATTGGTTTATCCTTTAACAACAAATGCAGTCCTCAAATGTGAAACACAGGGCTCACACCAAAAGTAGACATTCAGAGCTATTAAATGTTTAAACAATCAGTCTAACAGGGAACACCTCACGGAGCCACAGTTGCATAAGTAACTGTATGTTGCTCTAAGAATTGGATGGCTGCTGCTGCTGTTGGTCCATGTTGTAGGTGAAATACAAGGCACAGCAAGAAATGTTTTGCAGGCCTTGAAGTCCTTGCAAGATCCCTGCTGATTATCTCTCTCTGGTGGGGCATCACCCCAGCCGGACTCCTTCTGTTAGGAAAGTTTCGCCCTTCTGTTAGAAAAGTCCCATTATCGGTTTAAGCATCCAACTGAGGGTGACGCTGCACATGGCAGCCAGACAAATATAATAAAATTCACCACACATTGGGGTGACCGGGGTGCTAGCATTCTCTGTGAATACTGATGAACTGTGTGTCTTGAGCGGCACATTGTGAGAGAGGAGGGTGAATGTGTTCCGGATGGTCTGATCCTTGGTGGGTGCACAGAGGAGAAAGTAGGGATGTGACAGTGAGGAAATTGGTTGGGTTGATTGTCATTGGTGCTTTTCCCTCTTTTCCCCCTTGCTTTTAAATCGGTGAATGCCCTTGCATATTTAACTTTCACTTTCAGATTAGTGGCAATTTGGGGGCAGCAACTGCTTCAATGGTGGGTTCATTATTATACTTCATGAAAAACACAACAACTAAACAGTACAATGACAAACTCGCTTATATTAAACATAGAACTATTTTTTAACTAAATTAATAAGACGGCTTTATTAACAAAACGTATAAGCATGGCATACATCATGCTGTAATATAAAATAACAAATAAATTACACAAAGTTTAAATAAAAATAAAGTCAGCAAAAAATCAAAAAAAGAAATCAAAGAAAATCAGCAAACACAAATAAATAAGAAACGAATATAAACTTGCCTCTATTAAACATTTATTAACAAAACTAATAAGAAAGCTTGGAGGGATGGCATAGCTACACCATGCTGTAATATAACAAATAAATTACACAAAGTTTAAATAAAAAAGTGAAAATGCTGATCTGTGCTGTGATTCTGACTCATTCGGCTCAAGCTGAATTGAGCAGATGCGTTCAGTTTTTAATTGTAGCATCCATTCTCTAACTGAACTAAATGATTTTTATTATTACAAAAAGCAAAACGACAGTGGGTGTGGGGCAAGTGATGTAATCGGTTAGTGGCTGAACACCATGTAACACCGGTAACACAGACTATCGCAGCAAGCCTAGGAGCCGGTCATGCACATATGGGAGGATACTGATACCAATGGTCATTAGAAGTGACAAGGGTGGCAGTATACATCTTGGTGCTAAGTAGAGGTCAAAGGGCAGATCTTTGAATTGTACTGTATGTTCTTGGTGTCAGTATTCTGGGCAATGGGAAAATGTGTGCAATGGGAAATATGGATTGCACAAGTTCACTGACATAAACCAGTCCTAGAAAAAGGTAGAGTCTTCAGGAACTAGATCATTACTTTCAGATCTTTTTCCTTTTAGGAAAATAAGCTGAGTAGAACTCTTTGTTTTGAATGAGCCTTGAAAAAATCTGGAGGCTGGTGGGGGATCTATAGCTTGGATCCTTGCAACTCTGTCATTAGGACACTCTAATCTGATGCAGTTACCATCAAGGTAGGTTCTGCAGAGCAGATTGCACAAACCATAACTGGTGATGCATATAAACCAGTTTGGCAGGGGGTTACCCCATATCCTGGCCTAGGTGTCTCTCTACCAAGAATGAAGTGTCAATCAACTGTTGACGCTTTCATCCATGTTCATATTATGCTGCATACAATAATAAATTGTCTACAACTGTAGTGATGATTAACTGGCTTATTTACAGGTATTTGTAAATCTGAGCGTTAGTAGAGTATATAAAAATGGGTCATTACATTTCTGCTGTAAATTAAAATATCAAACAAATCACAAATATATTTAATAAAGTATGTTTTTTTTTAAAGTAAATATTAAAATGGAAAATCACAGCACATCCTACTCTGCACTTGTATAATTGACACTATAATTGACAAATCCTGCCAGCACCCTTGCTTCATTTGGCCCACGTGAACTAGGAAAACATTACAGTAGGCAGTAGGCCTACACTACTGTCCAACATTTTCACACAATCCAGAATTCATAGCACAGCCAGAGCATTGTTACAGCCATTGTACAGTGTGCAAAAACACAGCTCATGCTACTTAATTAAAACTGACAAGCAGCAGCCTTTTTATCCGAAGGGTAGTTTCAGCAAACTGCTGTATATAAGTGCATTTCGGTTTCTACCATGGCTGGCTTGACTGCGGTCTGAATGTGGGCTGTGTGCTGCACTTGATGTACAGTTGTAATCATAATTATTAAACCCTCATTGCAAATCAGGTTTATTGTCAAAATTTACAAACTTTCAGCTGTTTGCAATGAACAAATCAAACAAAAGCGATTGAAATAGTTCAACACAACGAATGTTTCAAGTGGTTTCCCCAAATTCAACAAAAAATGCAAATTATAATGCTTTCTTCAGTTTCCAAATTATTCAACCCCTAAATAGCAAGCATCTTTAGTACTTAGTAGAGAACCGTTTTGCTGTTATGCCCTGCTGCAAATGAGATGCATAGCTTCTGGCAGCGTTCCTGAGGAATCTTAGCCCATTCCTCATGAGCAATGGCCTCCAGTTCAGTAATATTCTTGGGTTTGCGTGCTGCAACCGCCTTCTTTAAATCCCACCAGAGATTTTCTATGGGGTTCAAGTCAGGCCCTGTAAAATCTTCTAGGACTTCTTCTGTAATCACGCCTTGGGAGAATTTGAGGTATGCTTGGGATCATTGTCCTCTTGGAAGGTCCAATGATGCCCAAGATTCAACTTCCTTGCAGATGGCATGACGTTTTCTCCTAGGATTTCCTGATACTTCAGTGACTACATCTTGCCTTCCACACGCTGCAGGTTTCCAGTGCCAGAGGATGCAAAGCAGCCCCAGAGCATCACCAAGCTACCACCATGCTTGACTGTGGACAGAGTGCTCTTTCTTCATTCTTCGTCCTCCAGACATACTGTGGTCACTGAAACCTCAGTGATTGTTGCCACCAAGTCTTGCTGCAGGTCTTTTGCAATCACTCGAGGGTTTTTCACAACCTGCCTTCTCAGAAATCTGATTGATAGCTTCCTTTTTCTGCCCCGTGCAGGCATTTCATGAATTTTCTGCCCCTAGCCAGTTCAGGTATTTCATGTGTTACAGTTCAAGCACACCTGGTACAACTAATTGAGGGCTGCATTAGTTGCATCAGGTGTGCTTGAGACAACACCTGTTTTGCATATTTTTACTGTTGTGAGGGATTCTATTCAGGGTTTGAATCGTTTTGAAACTGGAGAAATCATTATAAGTTGCATTTACATTTGAATTTGGGGAAACCATTTGTTGCGTTGAACTATTTCAATTGTTTTTGTTTGATTTGTTCATTGCAAACAGTTATAATTATACCTTAATAAATATTAATTACACCTTATATTATAAATCCTGATCTACTTTTCTTTTGCAGTAAACTTCATTAAGTTACTTCAATAGCTTTAAACTCAGTATCTCAGTATCACTCAGTGCTTACTGTATAGTGAAGGTATCTGGCTAGTAGCTTTTAAACAGAACCACGAAAAAAAAATGCATCATCCAAATCGGCTGATTCTATTTCTCATCACAGCAGCTGCTATCCAATAAAATTTTATTAAACAAAGGACTACATTCATTAATAAATGTTTCCTAATAGTGCGTACACTTTAATAGTTTCTGTTACAGTGGCGCTTCTTTTTCAATTAGACCTCGATTATGGCCCTTCAAGTAGGCCTGTCACAATAACTACTTTTGTTGGACGACATATTGTCCCAGAAATCATTGCGATAAACGATATTTTAAGACAATTTTATGCCACTGATATAATGATAATATAACAGCATAGTTTTTTGTCTTCTGACAAAAAGATCCTTTAAATGTAGTCTTAGTATTTCTTCATCATATTTATTATTTTAGTCAATTATACTCTGACTAAAATGGCATAGAATATTTGTCAACAGCATTTTAGCTGATGAACAAAATGCAAAAATGTAACCATATATTCACACATTTTATAATCAACTGTTACATAATGGAGGCATAGACAGAAGCAAGTACAGGTATGGCAGTTTAACAAAACAACAACAAGTCCACAGGATAAGGCAGAAGTCAATATTCATAAACAGGCAGAGGATCAGACGATCAGAATAATGAGGACGAGAATCTGATCAAAACTATGGCACGTAAACTAGGAAAAAAAAGCCTTGATACCGAGTCAAAACTTACACACAATACTTTGTAACGCATATAGACACACGAATGGTTTAAATAACAAATGTAATCAAGGGTGAAACACAAATCAGCTGAGAACAATGATGGCACATACGGAAAACAACAAATGACAACACAGCAGTGGAGACAGGACAGAAATCATAACAAATGCACCAAAAAGTCAAATTCACTGTCAAACCCGGAAGCTTAAGAAGACCAAAATTCAGAAATTTACAGGTCAAACTGCACCTCGATATAGACAGCACAAGGTTAAAGTAACCACTCGAGGAAAGAAATGTCTTTCACATCCCGCGTCCTTTCAGTGACTTGAGTTCTCTGCCAGTTAATTTTATTAAGCTTTAGCTGAAAATAGTGTCTCCTGTACTGCTGTATCAGAGAGACAAATGCTATGGCTAAACCACATACACCTCTGTCCTTTACAGTGAGATGGAGTGAGTATAGAGACACCACTATACTATGTAACAGTGAAAGTTCATATAAAGACCTCACTGATAAGTGAAACAACATTTCAATTAGACAATATGTGGCCAACTATTTCACCTCTACATGGCAAATGATAAGTTAATGATAAGGTTGAAAAGAGTTAAAACACTGACATATTAGAATAGCAAACACCTGATTCATAGAAAGAGAAGTAGAAAAAAGGGAGAGAGGGAATGAAATCTGGAGTGGAGTCATGTGGTTTGAGTCTGGAGGTGTGAAGAGTTTCAAGGTGATGACACCATGACACTGCAGTGAATCAAACACTGCCATACTGAGCCACAAAAATCATATGGAGGGGTTTAGAAAGAGTAATCATCTGCAAGGAGAGAGAGCGATAGAGACAGAGACAGAGAGAGAAAGAGATGTAGTGAATATAGAGACACCACTATACTATATAACAGCGAAAGTTCATATAAAGACCTCACTGATAAGCGAAACAACACTGTACACCCGAACACAGGATAGACTGCAGCCTCAACTTAATCAATGCGCCAAGGTGTCTAAGAGACAGAGAGAATGGATTGAAAATTGCTGGGGAGTTGGCAGCTCATTCGTTCTTGTCTCACACATAAAACCCAAAGCGGTCTATGAAAAATCCATATGGAAATTCATCGGCAGGTAGTGAATGTCTCAGTGGCACAGGGGCCATGGAACATCAACCGCTTCATTAGGCCTCACATGGTACAGAAAAGATGATTCTTTAGGACGATTTTTAGGTGATTCAGCACAACCTGCCCAAACAGAGCAGCAATGACTTCTCGTGGGGATTCTCACACTATAACCAGTGAATGAAGAGAGATCACAGAGGAATAAGTGTAATGAGGGTGACCTTTTCCAGTCTGTTTTTTTCCCTCCAGTAGCTATTTTGGCAAGGTTAGCAGGCTAACTCATGCTTATATAGAACAGGACAACAGAGCTCTCATTTGCCTATTGCAGGGGGTACGGATAGAATGCAAATGTTGAGGTTTTTGGGCTGAAACCTAAACAGTAGGCCTGTTGTGTCCAATCATATCACAAAACACTTTTCTGAAAAGCAACATTGCACAACCATGTTAGTATGGTTAGATATAAAATTAGCATCGTCACGATTAAAAAATAAAAACCATACAAAACAAGAAAGAATTTTCATAAGAGAAATGGCAACAGAGTCCTGTTGCCAAAAGACTAAAGAAAAAGAAAGATGAAAGATGAGAGGAACAACAGAAGATCAGCTTTATGCTTTCTTTATCTTAATACTTAAAATTTAGGCTAATTCTAGATCCAGGGGTATAAAGGAACAAACTACGTGTAATTGAGTACATGGTTCAATGTAACAGTAGGTTGATGAGTATAATTTGACTTTTACTTGAGTTTTTTTTTTTTTTTAATAAAATATTCAACTTCGGGGGCACAGTGGCTTAGTGGTTGGCACATTTGCCTCGCACCTCCAGTGCTGGGGGTTTGAGTCCTGCCTTCACCCTGTGTGTGTAGAGTTTACATGTTCATCCTGTGCTTCAGAGGTTTCCTCCGTGTACTCCGGATTCCTCCCCAGTTCAAAGACATGCGTTGTAGAGTAATTGGCATCTCTAAATTGTCCATAGTGTATGTGTGAGTGTATGCACGATTGTGCCCTGTGATGGGGTGCCACCCCACCCAGAGTGTCCCCTGTCTGATGTCCCAAGTCCCCTTAGATAGGTTCCAGGCTCCCTGAGACCCTGTGTAGGATAAGTGGTACAGAATAGATGGATAGATGGATGGATGGATATTCAAATTCACTACTTTTATTATTGATCACTGTTACAGACAAAAAAAAAAATAGTCATGCATGTAACTCTTGAAGTCTGAAATCCAATGAAAAAAAAAAAAACGATTTCAGATAATTCAATTTCAAGACCCAATCAAAATAAAGCATTTTCCGGCTGAAAGTCTACAGTTCAGGCACTATTTTTGGATCTAATCAACTCTTTAATGTCTGAAAAATTTGACTAGCACAATTGTGGACATATAAAACAGCAATTTGTTTAGTACAAAGTAGCATTTCACCAGATGACTCATTCACTTTTACTTGAGTAATTTTCTTGACCACTAATTTTCTTTTTAAGTAAGAGCAGTACTTCTACTTCAAGTCAGTGTGTTCTGTACTCTTTCCAACACTGCCTAGAGAAAATGTTAAAATTATTAAATGTTGATGGAATAATAAAACCCTTCTCATACAAATTCATTACTCTGTGAAGTGGTTATAACACAAATAATCCATGTGTATAATTTAGACTCCAGTCTCATTACATTAAATGTTATTGCAAAATAGGAGAGAAGAGACAGAGTGACCACGTTGAAATACGTTTCTATTCGGCATAGGAAGCTGTTTATCAATGTAAATGGCAAACATATGAGATTCTTAAAGATATAAAATTTGGTTTACTGCATTTCAATTAGACAATATGTTGCCAGGCAAGGTTGAAAAGAGTGGAGTCATGTGGTTTGAGTCTTGAGGTGTGAAGAGTTTCAAGGTGATGACACCATGACACTGCAGTGAATCAAACACTGCCATACTGAGCCACAAAAACATATGGCGGGGTTTAGAAAGAGTAATCATCTGCAAGGAGAGAGAGAGACAGAGAGAGAGAGAGAGAGAGAGAGAGAGAGAGAGACTTCCTCTCAAAGAGACAAGGATATATGAGAAAAAAAAATAGATGCAGAGAACAAGAAAACAGTGAAAAATATGACTTTCATGCGGCTCCAAGATAGCTTATGCTGATTAGTGCTTGTGCTGGTCTATAATTTTTTTTTTTCTAGCATCACATTCCAAGTAATAAATCCTAACCAACCATACACCAAACAATATAATTCTGCACCAACCACACACCAAACAACATAATTCTGCACCAACCCAACCATTAATTGATTTGATATGGCTAACCACACATCAAGAATGAGGCAGTCCTTTGCAATCCATTGTAGTCGGAACTAAGAAAATCCTGATATCCGACACAGAAAAGTGCAATGGCGTGCTCATTCAACTCGGAATTCCAAGTCGGGAACTTGGGCAACATCCATCTTGCCCAAGTTCACTGATATAAACACACCGACTTCATAACATATGGCAGTGCACAGCAAATGGTAAACAGTTTCTCCTTTGCATCATGTTCTACTTGATAAAACTTTATTTGACTTGATATGTAGCTTTTTGTGTTGTGAAAAGCTTTGCCAGGTTAGATTTGCAATGGAATTCTATCGATTTCAGCTCAATTTGACTGACATGATAAGACCATTGTGACATAATTCTTTACAAGCAAAGATGTGCAAATAAGTTGACTGAGCTTATATGGCGCTTCCTATCTACTAATCGTCTTTATGTTTCTCAAATTCAGAGACTACCCATACAGATATGACCTTGCTCTGGGCATCCATGCTTTTCTGAGCCGAAGCTCTGGAAAGCGTTTAGATCAGAATTCTGGGAAATCGACTTCCGAGTACAATGGGTTGCAGCATAACGCCTGTATGAAAGCTAACAAGCAGAGACTTAACGTGTGTGTTTGTTTGTATTCATACACGAGTAATCAACTGGAAGCTAGGAACGTGTTAACTCAGGAACCAAACGTATTTACACAAATGCAAATATACACACAACAGCATTTCAGTGTAAACAGTGTGAACTCAGCTTCCAGTGTTGAGGAAGGCTATAAAGCAGTCCTCACCATCATATGAAACAATTTCAATCTATAAGGCAATGACTTGATATTTGATACTATGAATGACTGCAATACCACTCTCTCGATAATGTATAATCTTTATGCTGTTTCCATTAGTTAAACATGGTCAAACAAGGTTAATAGTAAATGATTCAGCTCTGCCTAGTTTAACAGCATAGTTCAATGCACATTAAGGGTCTAACACTACATAAATTTCACAACAGACCACCTTTTGCCACTGTAATCAACTGGAAAACCCTGTTTCCCCAAACGTGAATATACGATCTTTTTTCAGCTCTGACAGCAGGTATAATCAAGTAATGTAGTGAAATAGCAAAACCAAGTAACTTAGCCTAAGCAGTTGTTTCCAAGTTCTAGACAGTTGTCTTATGTTAAACAGTTTTGTGAATATGGAATTAATATTTTTCTGGGATTTGAACTCATAACATTCTGATCAGCACTCCAAGGTCTTATCCATTGGGGTCACTGGGTATTTTAAATATAGATACATAAATGTATCAGTCATGAATAATCACAATCAACTGATTGTTACACTCTTGGGTGCATGTTTGACTTCGGGGTATGGGGTAAAGGCTAACATGCTTCTTCCAACATTCTTCTGACATGAATAATTTTTTATTTCTGATATTTTCACGCTAGTGCTCATTACGGCTGGGCGTATTATATATCGATATAATATCTATATCGTGATAAATGATTGCGTGATACACTATTCTGAGATATCGTTGGTATGATTATGTATTTTTTACATTTTTAATCTTTGCAAATTAAATGGTACTGAATGGAAGCCGTTGATTCGATGTAATTTAACTTAATCTTAAACTTAAACTTCTTCGTCTTTGTAGGCATGATGAAGACGATACTGAAGAAAAGTATAGTTTTTTTGGTTATTTTACTGTTTTGCAGACAGTTTGTTAGCTAAATTTTATATCATGATATGCATTGTGTATTGTAGAAATGTTCTCAAGTATCGATGATATTTTTGTCATATCGCCCAGCCCTAGTGGTGTACTAGAGCGGAATGTCATGCTTCCAACCCAGAGACAATGATGAACATGCTTTCTTGGACTCAAGAGCCACTCAAGAGCCCTTCTGAAGCGTTTATTAAGCCAAATGTCATGAGTCATTCATTTGTGTTATTTGAGCAAGTAACTCTAAACCTCTCAAGCATGAATCAGAGGGGGAGAATACACACTAATACTGATTGCCTTGGATCATTCAGTTGATGTGCTCAATATAAAACCATGGACAGTTGGAAGACTCTGCAACTTTTACTTACATCTGTGTCTGGCCCCTTGTCAGCCCCTGGACAGGAGAATGAGACGAACTCATGGCACCTTTTGTGCACCACAAAACAGCACACTGGAGAAAAAAAAGAAAGAAAAGAAAGCATTATATAGGAGTTTTATAACATACTGGCTCATATTGAACCTTGCACAAGAAAATTCAGTCTGTAATATTAGGTGGCGATTCATCCCTCTGTGCATCATACACTTCCCTGCATGACAGAAACTGGTTGTATTTCATCTCTCGCTCATAAACATCCACATCCAGATGCTTCAGTAGAATGGAAAAGGAAAGATAAATTAGATTCAGGGAAGTTCTGGTTCTGCAGAAGTGTAGCTAATGACAGCTCCAGAGATAGTTCTGTCATCTCATATGTTGACTGCTGCAACTGCAAGATGCTTGCTCGCTCTCTTTATTTTATTTTTTTATTTGTATAGCACTTTTAACAATGGTTTAATGGTAAACAGCTTTACGGAAACGTATAAACACAGGACACAGATTTTAAGTGTGTGAATATATCCCTATTGAGCAGGCCGGTGGCGAGGTAATATGATATGAGGAAGAAACCTTCAGAGGAACCAGACTTAGAAAGGAACCCATTACATTACACTACACTACACTACAGCATTTGGCAGAAGCCCTTATCCAGAGCAACTTACAATTATCTCATTTATACAACTGAGCAATTGAGGATCAAGGGCCCAACAGTGGCAGCTTGGCAGTGGTGGTGGTATTTGAACTCACAACCTTCTAAGCAGAAGTCCAACATCTTAACCACTGAGCTACCACTTCCCCATGAAGAACCCATCTTCATCTGGGTAACAATGGATAGTGTGAAAGTAAAGGGAAGTTCATTATGGTTTTTATATGAAGCCTGTTTGTGGAACTAGTCCACTGTTCACTAAAGGAGACCTGAGTGCAAAATTGTATGTGGTAATTGCAGTCCTAAGGCCATAGCAGCAACGGTAGTCCCAGCAACCACAGCGAGAATGTCCATGTGGAATTGAGGTCCAAAACCATTTCCATAATACTTCAAGCAGTACCATCCTAAGCAATCGCCAGACTGTAGCCTCCAGTTGATGAGAGCTCCATCCAGAGGTAGGGCATCTCTCTTTCTTTCTCTCTCTCTCTCTCTCTCTCTCTCTCTCTCACACACATACCCACACACACACACACACACACAGACCACATTTAGACCAAAAACAGTAGATACAGTACGTAAATTCACTTTTCTAGCAATTATTAGAGCAACTGTTTAACATTGGATGTTGATGTTGATGTTGAAGTTTCACTGCAAAAAAAACAGTCATCTTAGCAAGTGAAAATATCTTGAATATAGTCAAATCCATCTAGAAATTCTTATTAAATCATTACAATAAACCAAATATAAGATCATTAAACCTATTTCTGGATATTATTAATCATTACGAATTTGTAATTTTCTTATTCTGTGGGCATGTAATTTTGCTTCTTTCTGGAAATGAATGCTTAAAATGAGAAAAATGACCTGCCAATAGAACAAAACTATTTCAAGCTTGAAATGCATACAAATGGCTTGAAATGGGTTTAATAATCATATATTTGATTGATTGTAATCTTGTAAAAAGAAATACTAGATAAATCTGACTATACTGAAGGTATCTGCACTGATTAAGATGTTGTTGTTGTTGTTTTTTGCAGTGTGCAAACAATTAGATCATTGTTGACTAGTTTGGCAATGCTAACAGTCTGTTTATTTACCTGATGATCTGCTTATCATCTGATGATCATCATATCATGAAATGCTTATCATTTCACTGATATGTTATCAAGGTAATCAAGTGATCAACTAGACAGCTCCAGATTTTTGACCTTTTACAAAGCTACAGTATAGGCATACAAATATATAGGTTTTTTAAAAAACAAATAAATACATAAACACTAGAGAAAGGGGCTGTCAAATTCCTTTACAAACTGAATAATGAGCCTTCAATTTTATCTGACATCTTTAACCCAGCTATAGTCCAAATACCAAATGGCTTCCTATTCACCATTTACACTAACTACATAGGGTAGATACAATACTGTTGTGCTACCTACATAGTGCACTCAGCTTCATAGTGCACTGTTTGTCAGACTGAACCTCATAGGAATGAAATTCAGCCACATAAATGTGTTCCAATCTAATATTGGAATACCACAGATACCATAAACAGCACATCCTTTTCTTATGTTAAGCAGATGGGTGATCTTGCCCAGAAATTTAAAAGACATGGGTTCAGATAAACATATGTTAAGGAATAAACCCTAGTAACCATCAGGCACTTGGGAGGGGAAAAAATTCTGTTTTATTTCAAATATAGACACTAGAAAGATTTACACACAGACAGTAGAAATGCTTACTTTCTTTTTATGTGCAGTAATTAATAAGAAAGTGTACATGTAATCTTTACTAGTGTAACTAGTAGTGTACTAGTGTACTAGTAACTCAAACAAACAAGTGACAACATTTTCCCTAAGCACCTGGTGGCTACCGTACACACCTGTATAAACACACACTCCAGTTTCTAACAGGGTTGGCCGCACTGTTTGAAGGTTCACAGAGTTTCTTATGATAATCGGTTAAAATTATGATGTCAGATTTGATGCTTAATTGCAGGCTCTTTTTTTTAATCTCTTTCTGCCCAAAAAATTGTAACTGATATACATACATACATACATACATACATACATACATATATATATATATATATATATGTGTGTGTGTGTGTGTGTGTGTGTGTGTGTGTGTGTGTGTGTGTGTGTGTGTGTAATGTTAGCGAAGTCAAACACACATTGATAGATTTTATTTCGCATTAATAAACTCAAATGCTTTACCATGACAGAAAGCGAGGGTGCCATATTTTTTTAAGCAAGAAAACCGAGTCGAGACATTACTAATGTGAAACGGGGAAGTGGGTGGGGCTTCCAGTAGGTCAGTTCATATCAAAGAGTTCAAAACACAACTGTCATCATCAGCTAGATTCATGTCATTTTCCTTTTCTGCTATTTTTATTAAGCAAAATAAGAGTGGTAACTCATAGCAGCGTACTATGATGTAAAGTTTCTACAGTACCCTCCAGCAGTATTAGAACGGTATGGCCGATTCTTTTTTTTTTTTTTACACTGAATACACTGATTACATTTGGTTTTAAGGTTAAAAGATGAATATGAGACGATAGAGCAGCTTTCATTTCTTGATATTAATAGAGCAACTGTTGTTTGAATCCACCCGTTTTTCAAGTGCTCAAAAATATTGGAACACGTGGCTGACGGGTGTTTCTTGTTGCCCTCTTGCTGTACGTCTGTGAAAACTGCATTTGTTGTTAAAAAAAGGACACACAACATGAAGACCAGAGAACCATCAATGGGTAGAAAGCAAGCCATTTTGAAGCTGAGAAAAGAGGGAAAATCTATCAGAGCCATTGCACAATAATTGGGCACTGTCCTGTATAAGAAAGAAACCGCTGGTGTATTAACAACCAGACATCAAACAGGTCAGCCAAGGAAAACAACAGCAGTTGATGACAGAAACACTGTGAGAGCTATGAAGAAAAACCCAAAAGCAACAGTCAGTGAAATCACCAACAACCTTCACAGGGCAGGGGTGAAGGTATCACAATCCACCGTTCGTGCAGCAATATAGAGGCCATACCACAAGATGCAAACCACACACACACACACACACACACAGAGAGAGAGAGAGAGAGAGAGAGAGAGAGAGAGAGAGAGAGAGAGAACATTCAATTAACAGCATACAGTTCCACTGTAATAAGTGAGATACCCACATATCAAACAGGATGTGGGTAACTGGGCGATAAGAGCATAACTGATGCGTTTAATTGACATTAATGATCAACCTTGTATCAGCAAATATTATTTTGCCAAATATAAAGGCCTGAAATGACAGAATATGTTTCAATTGGACCTTGGAGAGCAATGCATGAATTCAGCAATTTATATTCCTATAGGTAAATGAAGGCTTTCTCTTCCATTTGATTGAAGCGACTGAATAAAAGTGTGTATGTGATTAGAGGGGTGTGAGAACAAGCCTCCCAGTGTGTGTTAAAATATTACAGCTTGACCTTTCCGTATGTTTTTCAGCAACCTCTCTGAATATTGAATCACATTTAATGCAGACTGACCAATCATTACTCCCAATCAATAACACATGCCAGCATGTCTGAACGAACCCTCTGTCTCCTACACATAAACTTGAACTCTGTCGCCACAGACCACACACAGAGGGCTTTGTTTTCAGTGTGAATGCGCAGGAGACATTGGAATTAGATTGGAAGATTATTTTGGAAGCGAGTTCTCAAGTCTAGACTGAACAAGAGCTTGCAAATCCACCACATCTGCTGCTAGACGTGGCTTTTCTATTCTTCTGGGAATCTGGTTAGCTTGGTCATCATTGTACATATTTTGAGCATTCAGGGTAGGACCATCCTAATAAGCACCAACTAACCAGAGATGTTTATTATTGGGCCAGTCTGACCTCAATTAAATCAACCCATTGATTTCTATTAAGCTTGCCATCTTGTATACACCATAAGCCATGTTTCCATCCAATTTAAATGTAAAAGTTTTGGAAGTTTTGAAAGTTGTTGCACTCAGGGAAGTCAGTATGCCTTTTTTTTCCCAAATATAATAAATGACTTGTGCTTCAGAGCATGCAGACGAATGGTTATCACTAACCTCATGTTATCTTACAATCAGAGCCGGATGCCTGATCTTTGGGAAGGGTGTGAGACAGTTCTGGGAGGTAATTATTTATAATCATTTCGATGACAGGCTTTGGCTCAGGCATTTAAGACAAATAAACATTTGAGATGCTGTACAACGAGATCGGTGTGTTGGTTAGTACGGTTATGCATTGCCATTGCACTGTATACGTTGGCCACATGAACTGAATATCCAATCACATCCGCCAGTTATCCAATCACATGATTCGTTAAGGCAAATTCACATGACTTTTTTTGACGTACATCGAGGAATTTATTTGGTAAATGTGATTTCAAGTGAGTGCATACGTCTTTTATGCGCATTTTGGAGATTTTATTCGCATCTGGTGTTTCCATCCAGCATGCATTTTGGGATATCACATAAAAATATGTGGATGGAAACATAGCTATAGTAGGCTTAGTAGTAGTAGTATAGTAGTCGTCTTTTATCGGATCTTTATATTATATAAAGAATTCACACTGGCCAAAATCTAGATGTATTTGAAACATATTTGTGCTCAATCTTATTTTGAGTTAGCCAAACAGCTTTTATTTTGATTACGTTATACTGATGATGTAACAGCTCCTGCTAAGGGAATTCTAATGAAGTTTGTTCTCTTAAAGAAGAAAAAATACCCCAAGGCTGTTTCTTTCTTTCTTTCTTTCTTTCTTTTTACATCCAAAAAAACCTAAACTCATCTAAAGTGAATACAAATGATTATGTCACAGGCAATGTCAATAACAACCAGAAGCCTTGTTACATTCCCAAACTAATCATACTTTTTATTCTCTTTCTCATTTAGTCTGTAGGTTCTATATAACAGCAAAGTGAATTCATGAGAAATAACCAAACATAATGACCGAATATAATTTATTCTTCTTCATGGAACTTCAGGGTATTAGAATGTTTTGCTGCTGGTAAAAAGAAAAGCCAGAGACAGACATCCCCAGAAGCTAGCAGTGCCTGATAAATTTAATATGTGGTCTGGAACAACACACATTTACATTAATTTCTTTAGCATTTGTTGTTGTTGTTTTTTTTTTTATCCAAAACAAGCATACAAGTAGAAGCTAAATTTCTCCCAACTGACCAAAACCAAGTGCATAATAACTGCAGGTGATGGCGAAAATCCTATTAGCATATAAGAGACTAGGCGAGTATACAGTGTGTGAATATAAAGTGGCCGATTTTACAGTTGGAAAAACAGGTAAGTAAAATAGGCTGGTTATTATAAGCGGAAAATTTATGTGTAAGCTGATCAGAAAATATGTGTGGGTAATGGTTACACTTAAATTGAAATAATATCCATTATTTGATACATTTCCATTATCTCTTGTATTATCATTATTCACATTTGTCACATTTAGCATGCCACAGGGAACGACCTCATACAGTATATAGAGCTAAATTTATGAGAACCAAATCAAGTGACTCCAAGGTCTAGTAATGTCCACTTGCTCTCATAAAGGCTGAGCGTTCAGATGTTTCTCAAAGCTTGTGAAGGAATCTGCAGGGTGAACAAATCAGCAACTCATTCCGTTACTAACCTTTATTTGGTTACTCTGTAAGCTATATTAAACCGGTGGAGTGGAGTAAGATTATGAAGGATGTAATGTGTGCTCATTTAGGTTAACGCACAATCCCTACCATAGAAAGGCTTAAGCACAACGCCTAAGTGTTTTTGTGGAGCGTCTTAAGCCGAATAAACGTAAAAAGGCAGAATGACTCTAAAAACAACAGAGTTCTATGCGCTGACAAAAAAAAAAACAGAGATGTGGCTTGATCTCAAACAGAAAGCTAAGCTAGTAACAGGAATGATCTGCCAATCAACAATCAATGTTTGGACGGACATGTGTATGATTGGTGTATGACAGTGAGATCTGTTGATAGCTAATCAAACAGCTGATTGGATATTTCTCTGTACCGTCAACTCGGGATGGTAGTTACAGCCATCGACTCGGATAAGCAAGTTGAAAGCCATTGATTATGTAAGCCTCAACAAAAAACAAAATGCAGTATAAACTTTTTTTTGTCAAGGAATAATTCTTCTGGATGTTAACAACAGCAATAGCAGATAGAGAAATTATACAATTAATGTAGAATATTTTACAACTAAAGTAATTGCTAACCGAGATAACTTACATAGATATTCAGGTTACATAGATATTCAGTCAGATATGTAATTTTTTACATGATGATAACCGCTGGTCAACGCATTTATTCACATAAAAAAGAGCATCCCAATAGAAGCTCAGGGCATTTTTGAAAACACGGTCTACATCTACTGGAGATACTAGAGATCCTGATCCTTTCTGCTCTCCAGACCTGCCTGATCCGTTCGGATGCCCCACCTCTGGATGGAGCTCTCGTCTACCCCCCCCCTTCCCCCCGCAACCCGGACAGCACCAAAGTCCTCTGAACACTTAGGGAAAACCCTGGGTTAATGCATCATCTGCAGTCATTTTTTTAACAATACAAGCTGGTGGTTTAGTCAGCGATGACTTGCTATGGTTGAGCCAAACGATAAGAAGCGCCTGGCTGAGGAGTGTTCCACAACAGCTGGCCATGTATTGTTACCCCAATGTACCTGGAGGACCTAAACGAAGAAAGAAGTGGAGTCAGAGAAATTGAGAGATTGAGAAAAGTGAGAATTCATCTGGACCTGCTGAATTAAAGCAGACATGTCCTCTTCAAAGAAGGACATGTAGAGTTAGGCATCGCTAGTGTAGCGAATGGTAAGAGTAGCCGTACTAAAATGCTTCGTAGAATATCTTCAATCACTGGTTAGGTGGCCAAACATGAGACACAGTCAGCCATTTTAAGAGCACTGTGTCCCTTATTCTACATTTACATTTGCGGCATTTGGCAGAAGCCCATATCCAGATAAACTTGATTAAGGGCCTTGCTCAAGGGCCCAACAGAGGCAGCTTGGCAGTGCTGGGGTTTAAAATCACAATCTTCTGAGCAGTAGCCCAATGTCTTAACCACTGTGCTACCACTGTCCCTAATGCACTATAGTGCTCCCACATGGATGTGAAACCTGGACTGGAATTTTGCGGAACATAAAACCAGTGCTTTAACACTGAAGAACATAAACTCAGGCGATCAGTGTTAGAAGAAGCTGAAGGATTGTGTGTGTGTGTGTGTGTGTGTGTGTGTGTGTGTGTGTGTGTGTGTGTGTGTGTGTGTGTGTGTGTAAGAGGGAGAGGGAGTGCAGATGTACTGCTTAATCCTTTCTCTTCTCCTGTCATCAACTCAAACTGTGAATAAACCTGTCAGTGGATAGACACCCTGATCCACCCTCTCTCTCTCTCTCTGTCCCTCTCTCTGTCCCTCTCTCTCTCTCTCTCTCTCTCTCTCTCTGTGTCTCTCTCTCTCTCTCTCTCTCTCCCTTACTCTATTCGTCTTGTGTGGTGTTCCAAATGTTTAAGACTGAAGCTCACATTTCAACATGATTCACAGGTGTTACTGTAAGACAGTGACCCACTTGGCCTCTGGTATGTTTGAGTGTTTGATAAGTCGCTGAAGTGTGAACAGAAGCAAAAAATAAATAAATAAAATGAAGCCAGAAAAAAAAGTCACACTCCAGTAGATGTCAGTTATCTGGTCTTTCCTAGGCACCCATGCTCTAGCATATGCATAGTATTAACTGCATTGAACTTTTGTTCCATGGCTGGTTCTGATTATTTAGATTATTTCTATTGCTATGTTGGTCAGATTTTCTCAGTACGTATGTAAAAATGAAGAAGAAGAAAAAAGAAGTGCTGTCATGTACCCATATGGAAATGATGACATAGAATAGCATAGTTCCATATGAACATTTAGTATAACAATGTGAACGGCCTTACTTGCAACATGTAATATTTGGGTAGAATGATAATGCTTCAAAGAGCTTGCCAGACTGCTGCCAATTAATATAATAAGTAGGAAAAATGTAAATAATATCAAACCCCAAAAATGTAACATATGACAATAAATTCAGGATTTTGCAATCACAAACATTAACGCAAAATCAAGCAGATTTGGGCCAAGACGCATCATATGACATCATCACAACCTGCATTCAGCCAAAGCCCTCTATGATTCACGTATGTCGAACATGAGTACAGCTAAAAGGTCCCATTTACCAACAAACATCACTGCAAACGACTGTGCAAACCAATTTCGTGCAATTGCAAATTTCGCCAATTCAAATAGTTTTCCGCAAAAACAAGCATAAGAAATGTTAGGAAGTTGCATCATAAATTTTGCAAAAAGCCACAGCAAAAATCAAGCATTTTTGGCAATCACTAAATATCTGAGCGAAATCCTGTACGGACTGCATATGAAATTCATGCTGTATTTCGTCATATGACACACAATGCTTTTAGAAGTGGGGTGGAGAAAAGAAAAAAAAAAATCAATCACTGAAATTAGGAAAGTAATAGGAGAGTGATGGTTATTGAAAATGAATGAATGAATGATCTCACAGCCACTGGATATGAAGTATTTCATTTATTTTATATGTTCATGGGATAGGTTCTGGATCCACCACTGCCCTGAACAGGATGATGTGGTTACTGAAAATGAATGAATTAAATGTTTTGTTTTTTTTGGATGATGAAATGTGCCAATAATTCTGGAGGGAACGGAATACTCAATTGTTTATGTTGTTGATGAGGTTTTGCATGGGCTAGCACTGTGATCATTAAGTCTAGATCCCTCACCTCATAGTTTCCTAGGCTTCAAATGTCCCACTTACAGTATATTTACAACTTCAATCTGCCTGGCTATACTATCTTTATTACAATTACGGATTTGCCTGTGATTACTACTTTTGTCTACATTTTCATCACGGCACTGGATTTGGACCCGGTTTTTCCAAACAGTCCACAGAAAGCAAATGTGCAGATACTTTTGCTCACAGTCACACACAAACACACATGAACGTGCATGAGCCACGCATATCCATTTTGTGTCATTTATGGTCGAGTGGCCTTTTCTGTTACTAAATTGAATGATGAAGACCAAGGCAGCCAGCCGTTCTCCGCTAATGACATGTTTACCACCATGAAGGCTTCTCATTAATGATGGATTTAGTGCTCAGAGCCTATAATGTGCTGGCTCGAATAACACATGGCAGGTCGGGGAGTGCCAGAGCTGTTAGGATTAATTACCGTGGGCTTTGTTTCCGATGCTGGAGCACAACTCGCAAAGATAGTCGATAAAGAGCAGCTTACAGGGCCCTAAGCAAGAGTCTAACAAGTATTTACATCCCGGCCGTTCCCTCACATGCGCTCAGAGCCTTTGAAGCAGTGATTAGCCATGGCTAATCTAGCATGACTGGAAACCTTTAGCCTCACTTTGAACACAACTGCCTCAGTGCACAAAAACAGTGGGCCACACACGCACACACACACACACAATTGACAAATGCCAACAGTGGTGGATGATGTAATTTGCATTAAGGCATATTAATTAAATGATAATTAGAGCGAGAGAGACACACAGAGAGAAAGAAACAATAGGAAAGAGAGAGCGAGAGCAAGAGAGAGAGAGATCCTCTGTCAGTAGTGACAGGCTTGAGAAAAATATCTCTGACGCACAAGCAATAAAGCTTGGGTTACTCTCTACCAGAAACAATTCCAGACACACACACCGACATGCAGATGTACATATGAGCACGTGGGCAAACACACACACACACACACCACTGGCCATATTACAGCACTGTGTTGATTGATGACCCTGCCTTTTTATTCTGACAAGCAGAAAACAATAAGTCCTTCTGTGTCAAATTCTCGTCAAACTTTCATGGGACTCTTGGAGGATCCCGCTTTAGCTCACGACAAAGAGAGAGCAAAACTGAACCAGGGTGTAGCTTACTGGCCACGCTGTCACTTTATCCCTCTTTCTACTCCCGCTGCCATGGAGATAGACTGGCATGTTACAGGCCCAAAGCAAGTGCACCTCTGCAATTAGAGCTGGCCCTATAGATAGTCTGCCTCTAAAGTGATAAACAATTCAGTGTGAGAAGACAGGCTTTGCTTTGACCTTGTTGCAGAATGTTCCACAGGCCAAAAAGTAAGAGTAGATGCAAGAAGACAAGTAAGTCAGATAGGACAGTCGATCACACAGGGGAGATACACACATACAGTGTTTATGGTGTTTAAATGCAGGGTGTCCCAAAAGTCTCTATACGTAGGGGGACTATGTTTGCATGCAGCACGTCGGCAGTGCCTTCGTCAGTGGATGTTCGTTCACGTCTACTTCTCGGTTGGTCCGCTACACTTCCATTCTTTTTGAGTTTGTAAATAAGTTTGGCAATAGTGTCGAGTGATGTGCTCGCCATGTTTCCTGTTAAAGTCCATCACAACCTTGCGGCAGCTTCCCGATCCAGACACAAGAATGATTATGTTCATCTTTTGTCAAAGGCATTCTTAAGGGCTATCTGAAATATATATATATAATTACACTCAGCAAAAAAAGAAACGTCCCTTCTTCAGGAGACTGTTTTTTAAAGATAAGTTTGTAAAATCCAAGTAAGCTTTACAGATATTTATTAGAAAGGGTTTAAACAATGTTTTTCATGCTTGTTCAACTTGCAAATGCCTTTGTGGAAGAGTAGAGGAACATCTCACAGCAAGAAGTCACAAATCTGGTGCAGTCCATGAGGATGAGATGCACTGTAGTGCTTAAAGCAGCTGGAGGACACCAGATACTGACTGTTACTGTTGATATCACTTTGTTCAGGGACTCATTATTCCATTTCTGTTTATCAAATGTCTGTGAAACTTGTTCAGTTTATGTCTCAATCGTTTTTATGTTAATACAAATATTTACACATGTTAAGAAATTTCCTGGAAATAAAAGCAGCTGAATGTGAGAGGACATTTCTTTTTTTGCCTAGTATATATAACATATATAAGTATGAAATATTTTGGAAGACATTTTGCATTTTGTGTTAATTTCCCCTATGTATGGAGACTTTTGAGACACTATAGTATCTTGAGAGCACAAGGATGAATGGCCTGAGCGGCATTATTGACGAGCGCAGACATTAACAGACAAAGGTATTTGTGTCGGGCAAGTTTCATTTCCACTCGCTAGGGATTCATTAGGGGTTAACAGGGACCAGTCCAGAGTCCCTCTGGTCTCTGTTGATCAGTCCCACATCTTCTGGAAACCCAGAACATCTCATTCATCAAAGAATTTCCAAGATGGCAGAGTGTAACCTTTTTTTTTTTAAACCTCATTTTCTCCAAGTTTGCTCATTTGCAAATTCCCACCCACTAGCTAGCGCTCCATCCAACAGATCTGGCAAATCATGGCAAAGCAAACAAACATCTGAGCTCCAAAACACAGACTAACCAAATCACCAGAGATAGGAACGATGAGCTGATGAGGATTGCTGCTACATAAGTGCAACGGTGAGTCGCAACACTCTTCATTTACTCTATTTCATTTATTTTAGCGGTTGATCTGAAGACCATGTTAAATTTTTGCCACTGTTGTCAGTTTCAGAGTGTTTTTCTTCTTTCTCATTGTATATTTTTGTTAATCTCTTCAAAAATGATGTTCAATAATTTGTTTTGGCACAAATTTAATTCCATATCACTCTCTGGGCGCGCGGGACATCATTACTCTCTCTCCTGTCAATCAGAGCAAGGCTGATTGACTATGAACTAATCTTTGAGGTTTGAGAGGTCATGTATGACATACGTGAAAGGGTGGATAGCGCTTTCCTCCAAGTGTTAAGCTTTGCTGTGACAGAACATGAGGAGCAGTCTGAAAGCATGCAATGACTTCACATGTCTCAGAACAAGCACACGCTAGCCTTCACCCTCCCTGGTTGGCAGTTGCTGTGTCGCAGGGGCGAGCTGGCTAGTGGGTGGGATTAACAAATGGCCAAACTGGGAGAAAATGGGGTAAAATTCCAAAAAGTTTGTTTTCCCATTAGACTATGCTGAGTGGTCAGTTTAGTTTTTAATGGCTACTTTTACTTGAGCCATTTTTTTAAAGTACGAGTGGTTTTACTTGTAGCGAGTTTTTTGGTATACTCTAAGTCAACTCTGCAGAACACGCTGATCAGCACAAAGGTTGTATGTGAGTGAGTGACGCAGTTTTGTGCAGGTCTTTTATCCTTTCTTCTAGGAGCATGTGTTGTCCCGCTGTCCCTTAACACATTAAGCGAAACTGACACCTGACTGCCTCCTTCCCTCCATCTCTCTCTCTCTCTCTCTCTCTCTCTCTCTCTCTGAGCGTGGGTTTGCCTCCCCAAGTCAGCATCTTAATGTCACCAGGACATCTACGCCTGTCACCCTCTCTCTCTTTCTTTCTTTTGCTCTCAGCGACCCTGCAAGCGAACAGCAGTTAAGTTTGCTGAACACAACCTTTTGATAGATAGAGAGCGCCAATCTTTTTTGTAGAGTGGGTGTACGGCAGTCAGAATTTCTCAAATTTTAGACTGCCGGGGGCAAGTTTAAGTGTAAAATAAATAAATAAATAAATAAAAAATTCAGGGCGCACGCTGGCTTAGTGGGTTGCCTCACACCTCTAGGGTCGGGGGTTCGATTCCCACCGTGGCCCTGTGTCTGTGGAGTTTGCACATTCTCCCTGTGCTGGGGGTTCCTGCGGGTACTCCGGTTTCCTCCCCTAGTCCAAAGACATGCATGGTAGGCTGACTGGCATGTCTAAAGTGTCCGTAGTGTATGAATGGGTGTGTGAGTGTGTATGAGATTGTGCCCTGCAATGGACTGGCACCCCGTCCAGGGTGTACCCTGCCTTGTGCCCGATGCTCCCTGGGATAGGCTCCAGGTTCCCCGTGAAGCGGTATAGAGGATGGATGGATGGATGGATGAAAAATTCTCAGAATGTATGAATTTCATCCAAGATTAGTTTTATTAAAATTGTACTTCAAGTCAATATTTAAGCTTGTTTTGGGTAAATAAGCTTCAGGCTACGTGCACATGAATACAGATAGGTCTGAGAACTGCATTCTCCTTTTTAAAACGCTCTCTGTCCACACTGGCATTCGCAAACGTTTTCCAAAAATTGCCCATCCACATGGAAACATCTGTAAACGTAGACATCCCTATACTGCGCATAAGAAGCTCTGGCCTGCGTCCTTTACGTGAGGCATCTATTCTGTTCATACACCCTGGATGGGACAGCAGTCCACTGCTGGCCATCATGCTCACATTTATGCACATATAGGGCCAATCAGGATCAGACAGTTGACCTAATAGCATGTCCACACGGACACAGGGAAAACATGCAACTCCATGCATAACCACTCCATACAGGCAAACAACCAAACTCAGGATTAAATCCAGGATTGTGGAACTTACAAATGTTATGGTAATGTTCTTGTCAGAAGGGCATCTATTACATGAAGTGAGCATCCTAGCATGGCATCCTAGCATAGCAAAAGCTTTGACATGAGTGTGGCTCTACCAGCTCTAATACTATGGTATGAATTTTCCGGAAAGGTCCTAAACATAGGTGCCTTAAACAGAGAGCCCCTTTTCCTGTGTACCTCTTGGCTGCAAGGATAATGATCGTGTGCTAGCGCGGGAGTGGGATGACACTTCAGAAAGTAATCTGACGGCAAACGATAGTGCTGTCTCTTGTTCCTAATTTAGAGGACACAGAATGAGTCACACTTCAACAGAAGAAAATTGCTAGCCATTACAGCAGTCAGGTCCAGGCTCTGTTTGGGGTATAGTGAGAGTGACGGAAGCGCTCTATAGAGGGATTACCATAAGGAGTGAAACACACACACACACGTATTCATCAAAAAAAAAAAAAACACACTTATTTTGAGCCTGCAGTGAGAGCCGAAAGTCCTATTACTATGGTCCATTTCTTCTCTTTGAGAATCTTCTTACCATTATTTGTAGTATGATTCTATTTAAAGTACACGCAGGTCAGTTTCACTAAATTAATAGGCCAATGGCAAAAAAATAAATAAATAAGAAGTGCTGGTAGTAAATACTGCTCCCCCGACAAGTTCTTTACTTAAAGAGACCAAGATTAACATAGTATTAACTATGATATAAAAATTTTTTAAAAAACACACAAACTATGGGTGGTGCAGTGGTGCAGTGGGTAGCATTGCTGCCTCACAGCTCCAGTGTCTCTGATTCGATTCTGAACGTGGATTAATGTCTGTGTGGAGTTACACATTTTCCCCATGTCCATTTGAGTTTCCTCCGGCTTCTCCAGTTTCTTCCATTCAGGCCTATTAAGCCAAGTAAAATGGCATATAGCTTCAAACAGTTCAACACACACAGCAGGTTAAATCTTTCTGAAACTAGTCAAGATTTCTCCAAAGAATAGAGCAAAAATCAGTCCCTGCAGTATTCTGTGATAGCACAAGTTAATGCAAAATCAAGGAAACACCACAATATTCGGAGGAGCTTGCAAATATCCAAAATTACCGAAGATTTTCTGCAGATTCAGGCCAAGACATGTCATGTGATGTCATCACAACACGTGAATCAGCTCTTCGATTCACCTGAGTCGAACATGAGTATAACTAAAAAGTCTCATTTACCAGCAAACATTGCAAATTGCATGCAAATTTTGAAAGACAAAAAAAACACAGCAAAAGCAAGCACTTTTGGTAGTACAACAATAATTGTTTTTATATTGTTGCTTTTTTTATTTGAGGAAAACAATACAGGATTAAACTGTCTAAGGGGAAATGATATGGACAGTTACATGATTCAAGGCTTATTCAAGGCTTAAGGCACTCATCCCTACTACTCAGTTGGTAAAATAGCTTCACTCGAGAGTTGGCGCTCCTACTAATCACATGCTGTGGAGGTGGGTTCAGAGAATGACATTTCTAAATTTGTTGTTCGCCCCTCATTGAAGTTCTTTCCAAGGTTTCAGAAGCCAGTTCAGAAGGAAAAACAAATCAGGGTCTCTGCCACCTGTCAATCAGGCCAGGTGCAATCTAATTGGTCCAAGCAGATAACGGCTCTTGAACCCTTTTGATGTGTTTCAGCATGCCACTGAACATGACAGTTGGGTCTGATGCAGTGAGACAACTAATGAGGTCTGAGTGGAATCCTCAGCAATCAACGCACCATCTACCATGCCTGGACATCTCATTAGTCCAAACGCACTACAATCTGACTGATCCTGACCTGAGCCGCTGTGTGAATACAGATTTTGGTAGGGCAGGACATTAATAACGGCAATGTCTTAAAGAAAATTTGAGAGTTGAGAGGATGTCACAATTCACTTATGCTATAGACTACCATCTAGTGAAATTTTAGAGTAACTCTTTAACGAGCAGTTGAGAGTCGACAACAAACAGTCATCCAGTATACAGTGTAGCAGCTTGTTTTCCTTTGTTCAATTGTGTACAATATAGCGGGTGTGCTCCCATCACCATTAACCAGGAAGGCTATCCTTGTATCAGCAAAATTTCTAGCCCAACTAATACAAACCATACAAAAGACCTGAAATCCATCCATCCATTTTCTATACTGCTTATCCTACACAGGGTCATGGTGAAGCCTGGAGCCTGTCCCAGGGAACTCAGGGCACAAGGCAGGGGACATCCATGGGGGAGGAAACCGGAGTACCCAGAGGAAACCCCATGGGAGAACAAGGCATACAAGGCAGAGGCGGGCTTCAAAACCCCAACCCCAGAAGTGCAAGGCAAACATGATAACCACTAAGCCACCGTGTCCCAACCTGAAACTAGCTGAAACATTGGAAAAGGGAGCTTTTGCATGGGAAACAAACGTGGTGCACACGCGTTTCTGATGTATAGAAGTATGCCTTATCCACTCTATAACCTCCCACTATTTGCAATATACCTTACAAGAGAATTGGTTCTGTACGTCAGAGACGCACGGTTTGCACTTAAAACATTCCATTGTTTGTTTGTTTATTAGATTTAATTCCAATTCTTTGCTATAAAACAAGCTCTTGACAGACAGAGAGTATTATTTAAACTATTCCAATTTGGCAACCCTGTTGTCAACTGTCCTGTCCTGCACAGAGTAGCTGAAGAAGGGATCAACAATGAGAAGGTCTGTTGTAGTACACTGCTGAAGTCTCAGAATATGATTACAGGATTTATGATACTGACTAAAACAAAACCACAAAGAAATACCCGTGGTTGTTAAGCCCAGCTCTGGGGGTTATGTTTTCACAGCTGATACAACTCCATACATGATTACCAAGTCCCTCTTGAGCTGAGTCATTTGTGTTAGAGCAATGCCACCGAGAATCAGTGAAAAGTTCCAAGTGATAAAATCCGCAAGAGCAGGTTCTAGCTGTGGCCCTGACTTCAGTTCTACTCTCTTCTGTATTTTCCTTATATCACCATATGGTTATACCTGATTGTAAGATGAAATCATATTTTCTTCCTCCCATATCCCTGGTCATTTCAGCAAAACAGTGAGTTGAGACAAGCAGGCTAACTTGGGGAGTTCTCATCTCTACTCTGTCTGCTGTTGTGTGGGCGGCATTCAGATGCATGGCAATTATACCCTCTTATATCGCTGGGTGTATGAACCCACCTCTGGATATCTGCAACAGCTAAGATTTTATTCCTAAAGTTTGTCTTGCTGAACATCACCGCATTACACACTTGCACATCCAGAAAACACACAGAGTAACAAATATAATTCCACTGATACTATAGTCATGTCACACTACCTACAGTGTGGGAAAAAAGTATTGAACGCATCAACATTTAAAAAAATATAAATATATTTCCAATGAGGCCATTCACGTGAATTTTTTTCCAGACTTTGGTATTAACTCAAGAAATCCAGACATATAAAGAAATCTAAACATTAAAGTCCATAAATTAAGTTATGTGTAATAAAGTGGAATGACACAGGAAAAAAATATTGAACACGCTAACTGAAATTTATTTAATATTTAGTGGAGAAGCCTTTGTTTGTAAGGACAGCTTCAAGATGCTTCCTGTATGAAGAAATTAATGGGCCACAGTATTCAGGTGTGATTTTGGCCCATTCTTCTAAACATATTGTGTTTAAATCTTGTTCAGTTGGATTCAAGTCAGGTGATTGACCGGGCCATTCTAACACCTTGATTTTTGTTTGTCCTTTGCTGTATGCTTTAGATCTTTGTTCTACTGGAAGGTCCTGGTGGATCGCAGCAGATTCTTCTCAAGAATCTCCCGGTAAAGGGCCCCATCTTGCAAAGTGTAGCGGGGTGAGCTTGCATAGAGGCCATGGCGGTGCAGTGCATTGCCTATTGTTTCCTCTGTCATGAGGGCACCTTCTGCCTCCAAGTGTTTCTGGAGCTCTTCCTGAGTGGTCCTTGGCTCTTGGGCTACTCTTCTGACTATTCTGCTGACTCCCTGTCAGAAATCTTGCGAGGAGCTCCTGTTCATGGCTGGTTGATGACGGAGTGATGTTGCTTGCACTTGCGGATAACGGCCCCAATGATGTTTACTGGAAGATTCAGAAGTTTTGAAATATGTCTGTATCCGATTCCATCCATATGTTTCGCAACAATACGGTTGTGAAGGTCTTAGGAGAGCTCTTTGCTTTTACCCATCATGAGATGTTTCTTGTGCGACGCCTTTTTATAAACCATCAATTTACTAACCCAGCTGATATTTATTTGCACAGATAGGAGGTATAGTTACTTTCTAACTACTTATGGATTTCAGCTGGTTCCTTGCTTTACCTTGCCTTGGAGAACTGCTTTTTCTTAGCGTGTTCAATTTTTTTTCCTGTGTCATTCCACTTTATTACACATAACTTTATTTATGGACTTTAATGTTGTGAATTGTTTATATTTCCAGATTTCTTGAGTTAATACTGATGTTTGCTGAAAATTTCATGTGAATAACCTCATTGGAAATATACTGACTGAAAAAAATGTTGACGTGTTCAATACTTAATATTTCCCCCACTGTACATATCAAAGCCAAAGAAATGTCTTTCTTTTATCTACACGTGGTCTCTTTTTTTCCCAGACAGTCCTGCTGTAAAGCATTACTGTTCTCTCAGTAAACTCTATTTCCCGATGACCCACAACACAGCTATTCAGATAACACCTATAATGAGAGTCTTTGATATACAATAGCCATCTCGTTTTAAAGAACACTCAAGCAGTCCCCCATGAATGAGCTGAGAATACATTTGAATTATATATGAATATAAGATGGACTATTATGACTGCATCTTATTACAATGAACACAACCACACATCTCATGTCTTTTATACAAGCACAGATTTGTAATTATGATTTACATAATGAACATTCTGACCACTCCGAGGGAAATCTGATATTTAAATATTGTGATGAGCCTCAAGTTATTTGTTGTTGAGAATTAACACACTGGGCTGCTGCCCTTGTGTGTGTGTGTGTGTGTGTGTGTGTGTGTGTGTGTGTGTGTGTGTGTGCGTGTGTGTGTATTTTTATTCAGATTTGGGTACTTAAACAGCTTTAAGAAGATGAGTCTGCACGCTGCCTAAAACCATGGCTACACACTCCACTTCCTGTTAATCCTAAAGCCACACAAGAAATAACTTAGGAATGTCCATATTGCCCTTTTCTCTTTTGAATATCAGAAGACATTTTATTAAAGAACAGTGCAAATTCTCAGCGGTTTATTAAAACCAAGCATGCACCCACATCTTTGATTGATGAGAACATTCTGATTGGTGGACTTGTATTTGTCGCTGCATTTGCTACTCAGCCACGCCGCTGTCTCTGAAAGGTCAAACGGCAGCCAAAAATGTCAGAGGGAGGAAGCTGAATTGAAGGACGTCTTGGCCGACTTTCAGTCTACTGAGGCACGCTGTCACAACACTGCAGCGATGTGACTGTAGAGACAAGGCCACAAGGAGGACTGTGAGGAAGACAAGCAGGTAGAGCTGCATTATGCTCTAAAGAAAAAATACATGGCACGGGTCTTCTGGAACAAATACAGTGGTGCTTGAAAGTTTCTGAATATAGAATTGTCTATATTTCTGCATAAATATGACCAAACCATCATCAGATTTTCACACAAGCCCTAAAAGTAGACAAAGAGAACCCAATTAAACAAATGAACCTTTAGGATTAGCAGTTAATTTGCAGGTGAAATTAGAGTCTGTTTTTTCAATGAACCAGATGGTAATCGGGTTTGAGTGAGGACCCGGATTTATTTACAAAACAGGGATCTATCTGATCTGATCTGATCTAGTCTGAACTTCACAAAATATGACTGTGGAAGTGTATCATGGCATGAACAAAGGAGATGTTGATGCTCATCAGGCTGGAAAAGGTTACAAAACAATCTTTTTGGTTTGAATGAGAAGCAGTATGTTTGGGAAAAAAAGAACATTGCGTTCCAGCATAAGAACCTAATCTCATATGTGAAACATGGTGGTGGTAGTATCATGGTTTGGGCCTGTTTTGCAGCAGCTGGGCCAAGACAGCTTGTCATCATTGATGGAACATTAAATTCTGAATTAAACCAGCAAATTCTAAAGGAAAATCTGAAGAGAATCTGTTTCATGCAGCAAGACAATGACCCTAAGCACACAGGTCATTCTAAAAGAATAAAGAATAATGAAGTTAATGTTTTGGAATGGCCAAGTCAATGTCCTGAACTTAATCCAATAGAAATGTTGTGCAAGAACCTGAAGCAAGAAGTTCATGTGAGGAAACACACCAACATCCCAGAGTTGAAGCTGTTCTGTACTGAGGAACAAGTTAAAATTCCTCCAAGCCGATGTGCAGGACTTATCAACAGTTACTGGGAATGTTTAGTTTAGTAGCTACACGGGGGGGCTCACACCATGCCAGCGTCACAAGCAGAAATTAAGAACACTCACTGATTGTACAAACAGAATTCCGAAATTTTAAAGATGAAATATTCTTCAACATGACAACAATCGGAAGGTAAACAGATAGAAAACCAACAGAAAGTATTTTCCGTGTATCTGGCAGCGTTATAACTGAGATGTCCTAAAAACTGCTCAGAACACATGCATCATTGAAAGCAGGCAGTTAGGAAGACACCTATAAGGGTGCTCATACAAGTGTTGGGTTTTTTGTCACAACTAATATCTTAATATGAATATTCTTTATTATTTTGAGATAAAAACAGGACTCTGTAAAAGCTAACACACTACAGTAATCTCTTTGTCCTCTTCATTTTGTCTTAAAGGTATGCAAACATTTGAACCTGTCTGCAGATTGGGGTATAATGCCGTGACACTATCTGTATCTCTATCTGTTTAGTGCTCCAAATATAACTCCTACCACTATATGCCCCCAAAACACCGGAAAACACTAGAAATGACGGCACTGTCAGCATGATTTGTGAATTTTGGTTCTGACAATTCCTCAACCTCAGCTACATCACAATTAGTTTCAACAAGCAGATGTTCCTGCTTTGTGATATTTTCTAATGAATTTAGTTGGTTCTACTTGCCAAAATGTACACATTAGCAGCCTAATTTGAACCACTGCAACCCTGACCAGGCAGTTACTAAGGATGATCTAAATGCATCCTGTTAGCATCACACATTCATGTTATCTGTTCACTCACTCATGCCCAATAGAAAGTAAAAACCTCCCGCTTATACAACTATTTTTCTTGTGTCCAGCATGATCCCAGTATTTCGACACAAACCTCTAGTTTCATCCAGATACCCTGAACCTTTCTTGCGTGTTTCTACACCACCTATTCGTATCTGCATTTGTATATGTTTACAACATGTAATCTGAATAATATTCAGTTACACACCCTACTGCAGACCTAGAGGCAGTGACAGCAAATAAACATTTGCTATTTATCAAAACTCTCAACTTACTATTTATTGAAACTATCTCCATGCCATGTGAAGCTTCTTAGGTAAACCACTTGTATCTCAAATGGTTAAAAAAAAAAAAAAAAAAACCAAACAAACAAAGTGATTGTGACATTGAAACTGCCATTAAAATGCCTCACCTTTCCTATCTCAAACACACCCTGAAAGTTGAACCTATATCTTCCCCCACTCTTCTTTATGCCCACTGTAAGGCAAATATGCTTACACCTGACCCACTTACAGACTAATGCACCAACACCAGGTTCCCAAACCACTCCATCACCCACAGTCATCGTTTATCTTCCTAGCGCTATCAAAGAACTGCACTGCAGAGCAGAAGCTTGTGCAACTTTTGTACAGGAAACAGCAAGACGTTGCCCGACTTCAGATTTGACAGCCCTCAAAAAAAGCCATCTAGCTTTGCCGGTGTGTCTTTTAGGATCTCAACGCATCCACTCTGTAGCCAGTTGCTTAACCTTAACCTCAGATGCAAAGGAAGTAAGAGGCTCCAAGATATATGTGTATAAGATGTATGTATATATATATATATACACACACACACACACACACATATATAATGTGGTTGTAAGCATTCAGCCGAGGAACCAGCTTGATGGAGCCTTTTACCACTTACAGACATTCTTTCACATATTTATCTATCTATCTATCTATCTATCTTTCTATCTCTCTCTCTCTCTCTCTCTATAAATATATATATATATATATATATATATATATATATATATAGAGAGAGAGAGAGAGAGAGAGAGAGAGAGAGAGAGAGAGAGAGAGAGAGAGAGAGAGAGAGAGATAGATAGATAGATAGATAGATATGTGAAAGAATGCCTGGATCTGTGAAATGGATCCCCAGTTATCCAGGTTGATGGGATGTCCATGAAATATTCAGAGGGTAAATATGTTTATGAAATTTTTTAAAAATTGCCTTCAGGTCTTCATGTTAGTTATGGTCAATTTAACTCAGAGCTCAGAGCTACTCAGGGGTTGGTCTTTGGCCAGATGCACATGATAAATTGGTCTGAATGGCTATTTTCCCTACAGCACAGTGTATTGCATTTCCTCCATCTCTGCTCTAAAACACTTGATTCTTCACATCAGAATTGCATCTTACGTTTAATCAAGTGTACTGGATCATGGAAATATAAACCCTGTGAAATAGGTTCCCAGTGCAGTAACTGATTTCCTCACTTACTGTACATACACTGCCAGTTAAAAGTTTTTGAATACCCTATATTAATATTTATGCTTAATCTTCAAGAAATTGGTTCAAGTAAATACTCCAGAATAAGAAAATATCAATAAGCAACAGGCATATGGTTGCGGCTATAAGTTTACATACACATAATTTTTCACTTTACATAATTCATGTTACCATACATTTCCTGTGTTAAGTATATTCAGGTACCTACCTTATTTCCATAAGAGGTTATTTCAAAATAATAGCTAAGACAGGTTTATTTTAGTTTGAATCAATCGCTTAGGTTAGCCATTCACAGGCTTCTCACAATACTTTGCTGTGGATTTTTTTTTGCTCATTACCCCTGATAAAACTGGTGTAACTCAGTCCTTGCTCAGACATACTTTTTCAATTCAGTCCACAAATTGTTTATAGCATTCAGGTTAGGGCTTTGTTATGACCACTCCAATACTTTCACTTTGGTGCCTTTAAGCCATTTTGTTACAATTTTGGAGGTATGCTCTGGATCATTGTCTTTCATTGGCTGGTGGCTTGAGGTGGTGCTTCAGTATTGCCTTCATGATGCCATCTATTTTTTCTGAAGTACACCAGTCCCTCCTGCAGCATAACAGCTCCACCACATGATGCTGCCACCCACGTGCTTCACAGCTGGGATGGTTTTCTTCTGATGAAAAGCCTTATCCTTTTTCCGCTGTACACAGAACTGATCATTAGGGTCAAACAGAATTTTTTTTTGTTTCAGCTGACCAGAGAAGAACATACTTCCAAAATGCAGATGATCCGCTGCAATTTTTTAATGCTGGTATTAAAGTAAGGTCTCTAGTAGATACTCTCTAAAGGTAGGCCCTTTTACAGCCACAGGTACACAGCTCCGAAAAGTTGTTATATAAATTTCTGCAATTTTCCAGACTGTCCCACTGCAATTCTCAGATAATGAAAGGTCTTACTAATGAAAGAGAACAGAGGAGAATGGCCAGAAAGATCCGGTAACCACTCTAAAATTGTGGTGAGCAGAAAAGCATCTCAGAATGCACAACACGCCCAACCTTCAGGTGGATGGACTACAACAGCAGAAGACCACATCAGGTTCCACTAATTTAAGTCAAGGATACATTTGGCAAAAGCTCACCTGGTGAGTGTATCTGGCCTACAATTAACACCATGCCAAATATAGGCAAATAATAGAGCACTAATTTATAGTCCCATCAAAACATGGTTAGACAATGAGTAGGTTCTTAAATACAAAGATATGGGTATTTGTTGGAAGACTTATTTAATTGTTAATAGTGGGTAAACTGTCTTTTAAAAAATTGCCGATGTTGTATGTGAACATGAAAGTGATAAGCAATAGACTTTTTGAGACACTCTAATTAGGAACATGTTTTCTGCCTAATTTTAATGTATGAATATCAGTGAGGGTTAACGAATAGATATTTATTTAGGAGCGGGAAGAAAAAAGGAGCCTTTAATGTGGCATAATTAAATAGGCTTATCATTTTCCACTGCAATTAAACGTTCCTCTTGTAATATAGAGAAAACATGAGCACGAATATTAAACGCAAAGCAAAAGCTTTACTGAATGTCAGCTAAATATTTTAGCCTGTAGCTCTACTGTAGCATTCAGCGCCCTGCCATCGGCTAAAATTTCATCTCTGTGAAAGGTCTGACTGACTTTTTTCAGTCCCAGTGCACAACTTTCACCCATGACAGTAGTGCTTGCTGCATCAAAATATTGCTAGATGAGATTTTGTTTTTCATACTGTAGTTTCTCAAAACTTTCAATGGACATAGGGAATAATAAATACTCAACGTGATTCCAGTATTCAAATACTGGCGCCTTATTATTCCGACACTGGTGATTTTATCTTGTGCTAAAACATTTTGTATAGTTTCCGTTTCATGCATCACCATCAGCAAGGACCATTTCACACCAGACAGTTTTTGAATAGAGTACCATATTCTTTGAATGGCTTAACGTATTTTGTAGTATGGAAGAAAGAGAATGAGAGACCGAGAGTTTGAGAGAGAGAAAATTAGAGTAGGAGTGAGAGAGAGAGAGAGAGAGAGAGAGAGAGAGAGAGAGAGAGAGAGAGAGAGAGAGAGAGAGAGAGAGAGAGAGAGCACATATGACAATCAGCCTCCTCTCTAGCAGAAGTACCCATGAGCATGTAGGTATTCATGTGGAGTACTCTACACTGTTTAATGAACAGTGCCCCTAAATCAACTTGCTATCTTCAAAATAACAACCCTAACCTGACCCCAGATGCTGAAAATGCTAATGTGGTCAACCATAAAAGAAATCTAGTGGGGACCATTTGTATAATACTAACGAGCTCCCAGAAGTGTTCTTCCACTTTCAGCATCTTATCATTTTTGAAGTAAGTAGTACTTGAAGTCCGCCCTCACGCCCTTGGGGAACAATCAGATGATTCAGCGTAATTCTGCTACATCCAAGTGCGTGGAGACTTTTACAGAGAGTCGTAGAGAAAAACGTTTAAGCAATATTACACAAGCAAGAGTGCGTTTATACTGAATATCGGCACGGCTGGGATTTGGCCGTTGGCACAAGCCCACAGGGCAAGTATTGTAGCTAATCACAGCCATGCCGATATTCAGTATAACCGCACCCTTGCTCGTGCAATATATGATTACGTTTATATTTATACAACAGTTCTATAAACAAGAAATTAATATTAACACAATATAGACAAACATGTATTGTTTATTGTTTCTCTGCTAGTGGAAACACCTTGTGAAACCACAAGGTGCAGTGAAAGTGAGATTGTATTCTTTTAGGATTGAGTTTAATTATTTTAATGCCTTTTTGTGCATCCATTAAAATAATGCATGAATACTTAGGGTATATATATATATATATATATATATATATATATATATATATATATATATATATATATATATGTATGTACATACATTATATATAATGCATAGATAAAAACAATTTTAATCCAGCCTTATGAGTCAGAGTCAAAAATATACATGACTACAGTGAATATAAAAAGTCTAGCAATCGCTGTTAAAATAGCAAGTTTTTTAGATGTAAAAAAATCCATTCATCCAAGATAATTCTTGCTGTCAAAAAGGATCAATCAAGAGAGAATTACAAAAAAAGACATTTAAATTTTAATTTTTTATAAATTTTTATACATTGTACTTTGACATTGAGGGAGGAGAAAGTTCTGACATAATTTATGTTGGTTTAATTTTTTTTTTTTTTTTTGCACATTTTGACAGCGGTGTGTAGACTTTTTATATCCACTCTATCATTATAGTGTCATGACATCGCCTTAGGTTTTCATGGCAGTCTTATGAATAGTAAAATCTAGCCATCCATTTTCAGTACCACTTATCCTACACAGGGTCACGGGGGACAGGGTAATCTGGACCCTATCCCAGGGAACTCAGGGCACAAGGCAGGGTACACCCTAGATGAGGTGCCAATCCATCACAGCGCACAATCGCACACACATTTCAGCCTACAACATATGCCTTTGGACTGGGGGAGGAAACCAGAGTATCCGGAGGAAACCCCCAAAGCATGGGTAGAACATGCAAACTCTGCACACAGAGGGCAGAGGCAAGATTCGAACCCCCAACCCCGGAGGTGTGACGCAAACGTGCTAATCACTAAGCCAGCATGCCCCCCTGAACAGCAAAAGGAAACTCAAAAAATATATACAAAATAATAAATACATAAGGCATCATTACAATGCCATTGAATTAAAAGTATTTATAAACATTAGTAATGTAAAGCTCACTTTACTTAAGCTAGCTGATCTATAACATCAGTTCGGTTATTCTAAAAAAAACAGTCCTTGTCAGCTGTCATTGGAATTTTTTGTAGATTTATGTCACCAAGGATTTCTTTAGGTCTCATGTAGCCGTATGAAAACTAGCCTTAAGTAAAGCACTATTAAAGGAGGTATACTACACCTCTTCTATTCCAAAGGCACAGACACAGTATGTCTTGTGTAAAGCCCATCAGAAAACCTTGTTTCAGCAAGGTGGTGCTAAACAAGCAGGGCCCTTTTCTTGCAGATTAAAGGCTGTGAGAGGGAGTGTGACTCCCCTCTGAACAGCCCTCCTCATCACGATCGCTCAAATTGCTCACCGTGAACTTGACACCCACGGCGCTGCTGCTGACGCCAGAACGCTCAGCACGCACAAACTCAGTCTTGAGCCGTGATTGTGGGGGCTAAAACAAAGCAAGCTGCTGCACCATCAACACTCTCACTGCCCAGCTGACACTATTATTAAAATTGTGACTGGCTTCCTTCTCTCTATCCCTTTACAACTTACTTCTAGAAACATGCTATATAAAGGTAACTGTAACTAACTAACTTCTCCAACTCTTACACCCTCTTAATACAAATTTACGTTATTCCTTCAGGTGCTGATTATTTGCTTTTCTTTGGTCACTACCAACAGATACCACCAATATTTACAGATAATCACCTTTTCAGCCTACAGCAGCTAGACTGATGTAATAATGAGTGCTATTACTGCAGAATTACCGGAGCATGAGATGTGGGAGATAACGGCAAAGTAACGTGGAAGTAAATGTACCTTCCAGAGATTTCAGACATAATTTTCCATAATTTATTTCATAGATAAATTCAGTCAGTATAACGTTTCCTGGATAAGTGATATATACCATATGTACTATATGGCCAAAGATTGTGGACATGTGACCATCACACCCATATGTGGTTATTCCCCAAAGCAAGATCCATAAAGACATGTTTGCCAAAGTTGGAGTGGAAGAACTCAGGTTTGCTGCACAGAGCCCTGACCTCAACCCCACTAAACACCTTTGGGATGAACTGGAGTGCCTCACCCTACATCAGGGCCTGAACTCACTAATGCTCTTGTGGCTGAATCACTAACCTCCCACGGCCAAACACCAAACCGTGTTCCATTTCCCAGAAGAGTGGAGGTTATTACAACAGCAAAGGGGAGACTAATTCTAGAATGGGATGTTCAAAAATCACATATGGATGTAATGGCCAGGTGTGTACACACCTTTTAGCCATATATTGTATTTTGCTATTAGTAAAACTGTTGTCCCGCTCAGCATCAACACAAACATGGTATAAAGAGTTGAAAATCAATCCCACACTTCTTCAGGAAAAACTGATTTGAATGATTTACTGTAAGCAAATAAAACAGCCCAGAAAACTAACACAACATAACATTACAACATTACGATACAACAACACAACATTAGTGTAAAACCTGTTTATTACAGCAGTTGATTGCAGCTCTCTCACATATAGTATTTTCCTCTCTCTAAGGGGATTTAAACGAGATCACATCTCTTCCCTTTTAACATGCCTACCAAATTACCAGCACCAGGGAGCATTTAATCTCTCCGAGTAAGCACATGGCAGAATATCTTTAAATAATCTCATCATTTAGAGTCGAGCTCTCTAAACCACCTCTGGGACTGAGATTACAAGTCTATATAGAGAGTTTTAATTCCAGTTTCAATTCAAGAGTTTTCACAACCTTAAACTTAAGTATAAATGAATAAAACGCATGACGTGTCATTCGATCTTTAATAAATAGTCAACTTCCGCTTCACGTCAAACTGCATCACAGCACCGTAATGTTGATCGTTTTCCTATGACAACACATTCTGTCATGCTTTATTCCTCACATTAAAGAGCTCTTAAGAAACCGGCTATAAAAGTATTTCTCAGTTTGCTCAGTTGAATACTCTGTGTTTGTAAATACTAAAAATGACTAAATGAGTTTGCAGAATCGGTGGCTTAGTGGTTAGCTACCGTTAGCATGTTCGCCTCACACCTCTAGGGTCTGGGGTTTGATTCCCGCGGGGCCATGTGTGTGCAGAGTTTGCATGTTCTCCCCGCTGCGGGGGTTTCCTCCTCCAGTCCAAAGACATGCATGGTAGGCTGATTTGCATGTCTAAAAGTGTCTGTAGTGTATGAATGGGTGTGATTGTGTATGTGATTGTGCCCTGCGATGGCCTGGCACCCTGTCCAGGGTGTACCCCGCCCTGTGCCTGATGTTCCCTGGGATAGGCTCCAGGTTACCAGTGACCCTGAAAAAGGAGTAAGTGGTAGAAGATGGATGGATGGAGTTTGCAGAATAAGTTATAGTGATATGGTGATGTGTATGTGATGTATAAGTCTGAACAGGGGATGAAGTGATGTACATTTAAGCAGTACTCCATATTAAATGTCCACCATACTTCTCTGCAATTAGTACGTATGCTTTATATACTCATGTATATTGGCCCTGCTGCTTTGATTCCTGCTTTGTTTACCTATCTCCCCTTTAATGCCTAGTTTATGCCTGTTTGCTGATATCTGGAACTTTTGCCCGTTACTAGCCGAATCCTCCTGGTTGTTTACCATGCTTTATTTGAATAAAACCTACCCTTGCATCCGTCTGTCATAACAATGAATGCAGCAGTGTTGAGGAAGCTACTTTGAAACTGTTGCTTTTCAAGCTATAAGCTACTCATAGTTTGAAGTAGTTAAGCTACAGTCAAGCTACCCTTTCTAAAAAAGTACTTAGTTACACTACAAGTTTACATTTACATTTATTCATTTAGCAGAGGCTTTTGTCCAAAGCAACTTACAAATGAGGAAATACAAGCAAAGCGATATATCAAGCAGAGAACAATACAAGTAGTGCTTCCATACAAGATCCATTAATTGAGCTCCAGAAGAAGCAAAGTGCGCAGAGTAGAGATGTAAGGGCCAGAGTAAAAGTTTTTTTTTTTTTTTTTATGGGTTGGTTAGGTGTTCACGGAAGAGCTGGGTGTTTTTTAAAGATAGTGACAGATTCTGTGGTCTGGACTGAGGTTGGAAGTTCATTCCACCACTGAGGGACAGTTAGTGTGAAGGTTCTGGAAAGGGACCTTGAGCCACGCTGAGTAGGCACTACTAAGCGTTGGTCGTTGATTGATCGCAGATTGCGTGAGGGAATGTAAGCCTTGAGAAGAGAGTTGAGGTAGGAGGGTGCTGTTCCAGACCAGGTCTTGTAGGTGAGGATCAAGCCCTTGAATTTAAGTTACTAAGAAAAGTAGCTAACTACATTTAAGCTATTATATGGGCAACATTTTTGGTATGTCCTGATTGTGAATCAGCTTATGAATAACAGTGTATAATTGTGCATAAAGAAATTTAACACAATTTAAAGATAATTCAGAACAATTAGGAAATTATAGTCTTGTTTTATTTATAGACCATGCAAAGATACAATAAATACACAAACTCTACATTAATAATATTACTACTACTACTACTACTAATAATAATAATAATAATAATGATATTACAATATTAATAATACTAATAGAAATAACAATAATAACAATATAATGTAATTAAATCCAGAAATATAGCCTACTCATTTTAATAACATGTACATTGTAATAACATGCACAGGTGAGTGCATGTTATTACAAAGATTGCATATAAAGGTGTAAGATTTATTGTTCCATTCCTCAAGGCACACGAATTTCAACAAATAAAGCCATGGGTAATTGGTTTTCTCGTTTTTCTGAAACAGTTGCCATCTCTCCCGTTCCATCACGGATAATAAGGATAAGTGTGTCAAGCATGAATAATCAATACTTCCCGATAGGCCAATAATAGTAATTCATGCAATGATAAATTACTATTTTTTCAATGACTGATTAATTTATTAATCATGGAAATAATAAGAATACATGATAAATAGATAGATAAAGAAAGAAAGATAGAAGCTTTTGCTCTTGCTGCTCCCTTACACTATATAATATAATATAAACATAAAATAAATCCCTCGCATGCACTGATAAAATAAAAATACAATAATTTAATAATATAAGTTTATTTATTTACATAATAAACGTCAGTGTTAATTTATTATGGTATTATCATTTAGCAGCACCATACATCATGTAACACATGCATTTAGAACCGAATTTTAAATCAACTTTTATTCATTAATTATTCATTCCTTTTCATTAACTGCTTTATCATGGTTAGGGTCGCGGTGTATCTTGAGCCTATCACAGGAATACCGGGCACGATGAGATGAGATGCTACTCCATCACAAGGCACCATCACAAGGCACCATACACACTTATCATCATCTTCATGTCCACATTTTAAAAGGGCCACATTTTAATTGACCCCATCAGTTAACCTTGAATCATCTCTTCACAGAAGATGTTAAAATGAAAACTGTGAATTCTGCCTTAAGAAGGAGCTACTATTCAGAGCTGCACATAAATCTGTTTTCCACCATCAAAGGTGACTAATTATACTGGAGCATACTAGTACAACACAGGAGCTGCCAGTGAAGTGGTCCATATGGTGTCGTCCCACCTACCCACTCGAGGGTCACATGGCAATGCGGACAGCCCTAATTGGTGGGCTGAGCATACCCATTTTGTCGTACCGCCCCCATTAGTGAGCAGAAAGAACACTGAGAAGCTTATAAGCAGCAGTTAGAAGAGTGGATTCATCTGAGACTCACTGATGTATTAATTTCTATTCCTGATATTCCTCTGCTAATTCTGTAAGTGAGCAACCCGAACACCTTCTATTGGTCTCCCACTGTACCACACTTCTCCCAACATGGATCTAATCCACACTGATTGGGAGAACAAAGGGAAAGGTGTAAATAAAGGATGGCCAGATAAGCAGGAGGACTGAGTGCCGAAGCTTAGGGATTTGGTGATGAACTGATGAACAGTTTTACTGATGAAGCTCATAAACCTCCATGTGTAGCATCCAAGTGTCTCGGCTATGGTATTGCACAAATGAGCTGTTAAACAGGACTGAGAATAGAGACAAAGAGACATATGCAGCATTTGTTTTTTCTATTTATCTTTCTCCTTTGGTTCAGTGTAACTCAGTGAGCTAAATTCAATTCAAATGGAAGAGCTATGATGATGGACTCTCTCCAAAAACACTTTTTTTTGCGACTAGGTGTCAATGCAAAGACATATGAGACTTGTCATGTGTATAAATAATGATAGTCAGGAACAACAGCATTATTTACACTGAACAAACACATTGCTTTTAATGCTTTTAATTGCATTAAAAGCAATGCAATACATCCACCAGGATGATATACATAAAGTGGTAATATCCTTAAGGTGGAAAAAATAAAGATAATGCCACACAAATAAACTGTATGAGGTTGAATGCTTATTAGAGACTAATAAAGTTAGGGTAATGAATAAACACAAATTCATTCGTTCATTCATTCCTCTTCAGTGACCGCTTTGTCCAGTTCAGGATCACCACGACTCCAAAGCCAATCTCAGGAACAGTCGACGTGAAGTGGGCGTGAATACACCCTGGATGGAATACCGGTCCATCACTGGTAACCTGCACACACTCATTCACACCTAGAGGCAGTTAAGCCCCTATTCACTTACTAGCATGCTTTTGGGAGGTGGAAGAAAACTGGAGATATCTACATGGACATGGGGGGAACGTGCGAAAGTCAGCTGCGCTCAGGATTGAACTGAGAACCCGGGAGGTGTGAGGTTACCTGTTGCATCACTGCACCACCTAAGCCCAACTAATTATTGGCTTAATTGATAGAATTATTGTTGGCAAAATCAAAAAGCCTATTGTAATCAATTACACAATGACATTCTTCAGATTTTTGGCTAATAATTTAGCAAAACAAGTTAGACTTCCTAATTAAAAGTGCTCTTTTATTTGTATTATTCCATATACCAGTGCTTAATGAAGGACACTGCAGAGTACTAAAATAAAATCTGTTCAGAGGCAGCTCATCAAGAAAGGGAAGAGTTTTCAGAGACCTTCTGTGATCAGTGCCAACGAAAAACAGAATGTTTAAAGACATACTGACAGAAGTATGTGTTTCTTCTCTCCTTCATATTCAAAACAGATGTCTCATGTGTTCAGAGTCTGAAGTCAAAAGTGGTCATGTGAATCACCACTATGAAACATAACCATGAAGCTTTGAACTGTTATTCATAGACAAAATCTAATCATTAGTGATCAAGAATTGCAAGGAAACTCTTGACAATATTCAGTCATGTTAGTTGCTTTTATGTATACTAAGTATCAATAGAGTTAGCTAGTTAATGTAAATGTGAGGCTTCCCATGAACTAAAGACGTACAGTGCTGTGAAAATGTATTTTCCCCCGTTCTGATTTCTTCTGTTTTTGTGCAAATCTCATACTAGATAGTTTTTGATCTTCAAACGAAATACATCATAAAACAAAGGCAACCTGAGTAAACACACAATACAGTTTTTTAAGCCAAAAAAGATATCAAACACCTATTACGAGTGTGAAAAATTAATTGCCCCCTTAAACTTAAAAAATCTGGTTGTGCCACTTTGAGCAGCAATAACTGCAACCAAACTAGGGCTGCAACTAACGATTATTTTGATAGTCGTTTGATCTGTTGATTATTTCTTCGGTTAATCGATTCGTTGGGTTAAACTGGCCGTTTTTATTTTCTGTAATTTTTTCGAAATAATGTGAAATGTTATATCACATTCTGCCCAGTGTTGTCCTTCAAATATTGTGCAAATTGAAGACTATGAAAAAGGTATTAAAATGTATCTATGTGGGTTATGCTATACACTGTGCAAAGGATTTTAAAAAATATTTTTTTGACATAAAATTCTGAAAAAAACCCCAAAAAACATTCTCTCTGTTCTCCCCATACTTTCAGGGTTTCCTCCAGTTTCCTTCCCAGTCCAAAGATGTGTTGTAGGCTGATTGGCATTTCCAAATTGTCCGTACTGTGTGAATGGGTGCATGATTATGCCCTGCGATGGGTTGACATACTGTCCGGGGGTTGGGCTCCAGGCTCCCCGCAACCCTGTGTAGGATAAGTGGTATGGAAAATGGATGTACAGATAGATGAATGGACAACCAACTAATTCCATAAAAAAATATCACAGGCAGGTATAAACACAAATAGTAACTGCAGGAGTGGACAGGGTTGGTTAAATGTTCTGCTGGCGTGGACAGGATTGGTCCAAATTCCTTTGAGAGTGGGCACCAGTGGGATCATTTTAAAAAATCTCCTACACATACCTCGATCCAGAGCCTATCCCAGCAATACGGAGTACAAGGCTGAAATATTCCCTGTATGGGACATGATTCCATCACAGATCATCTCACACACACGCACTCATTCACAGCTAGAGGCAATTTAGAATCGCGTCAGTCCACCTACTAGCATGTTTTTGAGTGGGAGGAAAAACGGGAAAGCATGCAAACCTCCGCACACATACACACGTATACACACACACACACACACACACAGTGAACTCAGCTCAAGACTGAATCCAACGCTCTACCTTAAAAGTCTCTATCTCTACGAAGTCCTTTGGATTTCAACACTCCCTAAGCATGCCCCACAGTATTACCTGTTATTTGCTTGATGTAATGGTTGGATGTAAACAAATAGCTCTTGCAAAGAGTATTCTGTCTCAACATAGAGCGACACAGAGAAGAGACTGGAAAACGTCGCTCTCAGTAAAAGGACACAGACCAACAGCAGAAGGAGGAGGAGAAAACGTGGAACAGACATTTGTCATGGTAGCACACAGATGGTGGTCTGATGGAGGAAAGGAACATAAAATACTGAAGGGGGAAAAAAGCTCCATTAGTTATTGTTATTAAATAAGTAGGCTGCAACCTAACAGGAAAACTAGAGCAGTTACAACAGGAGATGTGCTGCAACAGTTCACTTTGTGTCCTTGTGTGTGTGTGTGTGTGTGTGTGTACAGATTACAGTACTGCATTTGTACTATACTATGTCCCTCCCCACAGACACACATACATACAAATATTATTACACGTAAAACAATATAAACAGTAGCGTTTGTGTGTGCGTGTGTGTGTGTGGTGACTCACTGGATTATGATGATTATCCAGTGCCTGAGGAGTGACTCAGGTCATTATGGAGGCCAGGAATGTTTCTTATTTCTGTGTGTGTGTGTGTGTGTGTATATGTTTAGAAAAAAGGGTGGAACGATTATATGAGAGGTGGTGTGCAGCTGAGTTCTGTTGACAGACCTGTCTTTGTGTGTGTGTGTGTGTGTGTGTGTGTGTGTGTGTGTGTGTGTGTGTGTGTGTGCTCTCTGTTAGCACAGGGAGGCTGGAGTTTCCAACCTTGCAACCAGCGTCACCAGTTCACTGCACAGCAGCAAAGGAAAAATACACACACGTTTATCTATCCTTGTGAGAACCTTCCATTGACATAATGCAGCTAATTAAAGCTACGCTACACCTAAGCCTAACCCTTACCTTAACCCAGCATAACGCGACTCTCCTCAGTAATAAACATTATCATTACAATTCTTTTATGGCTTTGAGCTGAAGGATGTATGTTAAATAATAAGAGAAATCACAATCAGTGCACAGTCATCTTTCTCTATTCAGCTTGCATATGGATTTCTTTCACTGGCGAGTAATATGAAATAGCACTGTATTACTTCTTCGCACGCATGCATACCTCAGCGAAAAGCCTCGAAGCTTTCCTCTAAAAATAGTCCACCTTCCCATATAAATGCCCACAACTCTTATTTAAGTGTTTAATTAATCACACCTTCTTTAAGTACTCATGCTGAGTGTTCAAGTACATATTCCCAGAGGATATTTCGCTAAGCCTGAGAATAGAAACCCAGCCTCATGCAGCACCTGACATCTTAAAACTATAAACTAAACTCTGTGAAACAGCAGCCAGTTACATTAGCTGAATATAAGTTCTTTCGTAGCCTAGTTTGAACGTAAATGACCACTAACATAAGAAGTTACAAAGTACGAAAATTGAAGCTTGCAGTAAGTGACATACAGGTGCAATCAAAATTATTCAACCCCCACTGCAAATCAGGTTTATTGTCAAAATTTACAGACTTTCAGCTGTTTGCAATGAACAAATCAAACAAAAGCAATTGAAATAGTTGAACAGAATCCCCAAATTCAACTGAAAATGCAACTTATAATGATTTCTCCAGTTTCAAAATTATTCAACCCCTTCATGGCAAGCATCTTTAGTACTTAGTAGAGCACCCTTTTGCTGTTATGACCTGTTGCAAACAAGCTGCATAGATTCTGGCAGCGTTCCTGAGAAATCTTAGCCCATTCCTCATGAGCAATGGCCTCCAGTTTAGTAATGTTCCTGGGTTTGTGTGCTGCAACCGCCTTCTTCAAATCCCACCAGAGATTTTCAATGGGATTCAAGTCAGGTGACTGTGATGGCCCTGTAGAATCTTCCAGGACTTTTTCTGCAACCAAGCCTTGGTGGGATTTGAGGTGTGCTTGGGATCATTGTCCTGTCGGAAGGTCCAATGACGCCCAAGCTTCAGCTTCCTCACAGACGGCATGATGCTTTCTCCTAGGATTTCCTGATACGTCAATGAATCCATCTTGCCTTCCACATGCTGCAGGTTTCCAGTGTTAGAGTATGCAAAGCAGCCCCAGAGCATCACCGAGACACCACCATGCTTGACTGTGGACAGAGTGTTCTTTCTTCATTCTGCTTTCTCCAGACATACCGCTAATGTGCCGAAAGTTCCAGTTCGTGCAGAAAACTTCCAGTAGGTGCAATGTTCACCATGAATAAAATGTAAAAGTGAGCAATACTGCCATGTGCAGAGTAAATTTTGTTAGGATCTATTCATATGGATAGTTCATGATCACTGGACATCTACAACTCCCTGAAATAAATTTTATGTAATGGAACATATAAATGGGAGTGATTATATATTGGAGCTTGTTTTCGTCACATATGTTCAATTCAATTCAATTCCATTTTATTTGTATAGCGCTTTTAAGAATGGACATTGTCTCAAAGAAGCTTTACAGAATTATATAAACACGGGATACAGATTTTAAGTGTGCGAATTTATCCCTATTGAGCAAGCCGGTGGCGACGGTGGCGAGGAAAAACTCCCTAAGATGATATGAGGAAGAAACCTTGAGAGGAACAAGACTAAGAAGGGAACCCGTCCTCATCTGGGTAACAACGGATAGTGTGAAAGTAAAGGGAAGTTCATTACTGAACTTTATAAAACTTATGGAATATATGTAAGTGATAATCCACAGCTAGGTGTGCATTACACGATTTTAATGCACGACGTGAAGGCCTCTGCAAAGTGCATTAAAATCGTGTAACGTGCACCTAGGATTATACTGCTTATACAGTACCATGGATTGATAGCATTGATGTTTGCAGTGCAAAATTTGACTGAAAAGATAAAAATAACAGTTAATTTCCGTTAGTTATTTTATAAACAGGTCGTTAGGTCTAGAATTCCGCCCGCTCTAAATCATACACAGAGATAAAGT
>NC_030417.2:23079646-23137146 GCF_001660625.3 Ictalurus punctatus | reverse complement strand
CAAACATGATAAAAGACAGAAGCCAAAGCAATTGGTAATGTAGTTTATGGTTTATTGAAGAAGCATCAGATTCATCACTTTTTGCCTACAAGTTCAGTCAACCCTACAAAGACAAAAAAAAAAGTTACATTAGACACATTTTGCTATTAAAAGCACAACTGTACAACATTTAATTCAATCTAACAGACTTTGAACTTACTGTTAACCAGAAGTCTTCAAATTAGATCAATCCAAAGAAGGCTGCAGATACATCTATATATGCTCAGCCTTTAAACCAGAACATGGTTCTTTATATAGACTTTCTTCTAAGCTTCACATATTTTCCTGTAGTGGAAAAAAAAAAAATTCAATCGAATAATCAGTGAAAGATGCTTACGTTACAACCTATTTATGGTCAAATACCAACTGCTAAAATAGATTTGGAACATCTTTTTTTAAAACAAAAAAAAAATCTATAAATAACTTAAAGGCTTACCCTATCCCGGAAGTTGAACCATGCAGCTTTCAACAGCACGTGTCATATTCCAATCCAAACCTACAACATAATATTAAAAAGACTAGATGGTAAGCCATGCACAGTCAATAAATCACAAAACGTAAAATGTTACTAAGTACCCGCAGATATATATATATATATATATATATATATATATATATATATATATATATATACACAACTTACCCCGTCCACATGTCCTCACGTCATTTCAGGAATATAATCTGAGTTGATGTTCGCTTTTCCAAGCACGGATTTAGAAACGCAATCTGTGCACAGAGATATAATCATTTCTTTGATTTATAGTGGAGTAGAAACGCGCCCGCGTGTAGCTTTTTCCCTACTCTTTTGTCTCGCACACACAAGCAACAGCCCACTGAAGTTAACAGAGCGATTTCCGGTGTAAGCGGAACTTACATCCAAGGCCAGCCCGCAACGTTTGTGCGCATGCGTACTGTCTGGAAAATGTATTCGGGTTAGTAGTGCCAGCTGGCGAGGTGTAAACCGAGCGGCATGGACCGTAATACGTCTTTATAGTTAGCGTCGAAGTAATCTTCGGGGGGAAAATATATATAGATTTATATATTGAACCGTCGAAGTGTTGAATTAGTTCTATGTGAACTGGTTTTGCGTTGTGGAAGATGGACTGGGGTGTGTGTAGCAGGGCCCTTGTGTGGTGCATTTATATTGCGCTGTTCAATACCCTGCTGTTAGTGGTAAGTAACCTGGCGATAACAATAATATAAGCGTTAGATATTTAGTACTGTTTTACATACTAGTGTACTAATGAGTATGCTCAGTATTATGCTAGTTGAACATCTGACTTGTGCATTACTTAATAAAGGAAAGTTAGTGTGCGGTTTTGGATATAGCCGAGTCTAGTAAGCTAAGCAGTTGTGCTCTATCTGTGCGGAATTAAAAAGAACACGGACAGAAAATATATACGTTATTTTAAGTGTATAGCCGTAAATCCTTTTAGAAGAGTTTGTTAACTAACCACAATGAGGAGAGCGTTGGAAAGAAAGCTGGTCTCTCGTGTGTGTGTGTTAACGTTAAAAATACCTGCCATTTATTGCTAGCCTGTTAATATTAATCTCATCACTGGGGATAGCTGAAAGCCGGTTTCTTTTTAAGCTTATGATGTGAGGGAAAAGCTTTTTGTGAGATTGTTCGTGCTTAAGTCTCGCACATGAAGCCACATCTATACGTTAGCTGGAAAACTTGTTTAACAGCTAACGCTCGCTAGCTCCGAGAAGAAAGTGTTATGAGCAAAGAGTTCAAGCGTTCACATCTCACCTGATTTCATTTCAGGGGAAGTCGTAACAAATATTCTGCTAAGCGCAAGAAAAAATGAACTGATATAATAAACAATTTCACTGCTGTTCCTGGGCGGTGAACACGACAGACTTTTTATTAGTGTTTATTGTCGTGGAATAGTTTTCCAGTAATTGTCATGTCGTTAATCACGACCTTTTTAATCATCACCGATGTAAAATAATCAATTCACTTTATCAGGGATTTAAGGAATTCCATCGAAAAAACACTTTTATGCTGTAAGTGGGGGGAAAACTGCTTCTCCTTGTATGATATACAGTGTTATTCATTCTGTGTAGTAATTCTGTGTGTGTGTGTGTGTGTGTGTGTGTGTGTGTGTGTGTGTCTATGTTGCCATTTGCTTAGTAAGAAATGAGCACTGACTAAGTTATTTGCTACTTCTTGTAGACTGATGGGTTTATCTGTATTTCTGGAGTCTGTGACATTATCTGTTTCTATTCGACTGTTCGAGAGCATCTCTTACAAGCAGGCCTGTATCCAATCCTATTATACACTGAAGGGTGACTAATTAAACAAAGCATCTGTGACTTTGTTCTTCTGTGGGGGCATTTATTTATTTATTTTTACTGGCATGGTTGTGGGTCCACATATCCTCTTAGATGTAAATTTCACTGCAAATCAATACCAAGGCCTTCTGACTGGTCACCTTTACCCTATGATGAAACGTTTCTCCAGGATGACGAGTATGGAAATGATGCAAATCGGTCCCTCCAAGATCGAGCGATTTTGAGGTCGCAGAAACGACTGCAAAAATCAAGGACACTCCGCAATATTCGCAGTCGCTTACAGTTTTTTAAAAATGACCACAGGTCTTCAGCAGGTTCGGGCCAAGCCGCATCGTGTGACGTCACGACGTGCATTCAGCCAAAGCCCCCTTCGATTCTCATGCATCGAACATGAGTACAACTAAAAAGTCTCATTTACCAACAAACACCACTGTGTAGGATAAGATCATGTTTGTTGATCCCACACTGGGGAAATTCCCTCGTTACAGCAACTCAACTACACACAACAGATAAGAAAATACACATTAAATAGGAATAGAACAGAAAAATAATGATAGTAATATGTACACTATGAGCACCTCATTTTATGTACAGATGAATAATAATATGAATATATACAGATGTGTAACACCTCGTTCATATACAGATAAGTGACACATGGAATATTGACCGTGTAAAACAATTTCGCACAATTGCAATTTCACCAAATTCGAATTGTTTTCCGCAAAAAGAGCACGGAAAACTTTTTGGGGAAAAAAGCCACAGCAAAGTCAAGTGTTTTTAGCCCGCAACATTTACTCTCTCTCTCTCTCTCTCTCACACACACACACACACACACACACACACACACACACACACACACACACACACACACACACAAAAACCTCTGTATCCTGTTTGGACTGATAAATCACATGCTATGACCTTCACATACACCCCCAAAGATCTCAACCCAACAGAACTATTGGACCAATGTGTTAGATTGGGTCTCCTTGTCAAAGCATTAACTGAGAGAATATCTCCTGGAATCCCTCCAGAGACAAGATGTGTGAAGCACGTGTGTAGCTGTTCTGGTAGCTTGTGGTGGCCCAACATCTTACAAAGACAGTTTGTAACTTGTCTATAGTTTTAATATGGGCTGACAATGATGCACGTTTCCTGTAGAAACAAGTATAATATAGAAAACAGAAAGAACCACAAGTCAGGAGTCACAGTACAGTGAGTCAGATTAACTGATACAGTCTTACTGCTCTCAATGCACTATGTAGTGGAGTTCATATTATCTGAGATAAACATAGAAAAAGAGGACACGCTGACATACACAAACAGAGGAAGAGTGCTGACTGGTGTGTGCCTTGATGGTCCAGGCTCTCTTAGATATGGCTGGTTGGAAAAATACAATGTTATACTTGGAGACAGATATTGAGTTCATGGCATAATTTTGACCTCCCATCTTCCTTCACTAGGAGAAGCTTGTGTAGGAATCTTCAGAGCAAATGGAGATATTACAGTCACCATCGTTTTACTCTCACAAAACAGGAAGTGAATAGTCTAATGGTTGGAGGACAGCTGTCAGTGTCATTTATACGTATATAAATGTAGAATACAAAAAAAAATCCTTTCTTAGCTTGTGAGATAGCTCAGAGTTTTGGAGTTAGCACAATGTCACGGTGGCATCATGGGCAGATTTTGGGTTTATTCACAGACTAGAAGTTTGATGTGCCTAAATTGGTAGTCAGGTGTGTTAGAGCAGGAAAATGACCAAACATTGCTGGAGCAGAACTGGGTGGACCTCATGTAGCCTGTGTATTACAAGTGGTGGAAAAAATTGACCGTTCCAGGTTTCTCTGAATATGCAATGTGCTGTGTGGAACATCTTGGCACATGGCTTTGCATAAGAAATGACTTGTCCGACTCACACTCACGAGCACGTGGCCGCTGCTCTGTAAACAGTCTGCCGAGGCCTCTGTGCTAAGTCTTATCGCGGGTTAACTAGTCTGTGTAGGCAAAGTGTGCAGAGTATAGTAGTATTGCCACGTGAGACAGGTGCAGGTCTGCAAGCTTTTCCCTTTTTGAATATATATTTGTGATATATCAGTTAGGTTGGAGGATATGAAACGGTTTCATTCTGCATTGACCTGTGCTTTGGGTTTTATGTGGGTTAATTTTTTTTTTTTTTTTTAGTGGCTGTGTAGTTTGCACTCATTTCCATTCCATGTGTAAAATCTGTTCAATCTGATGCCTGTTACAGCTCCAAGTCTTAGTGATTGTTATCCCAAAGTGATAGACTGATCACAGAAATGGCTAAATGTTCTTGAAACGAAATTTCACAATACTACTATTACCTGAAGTGCACATAGTTTGTTGCAAATTGTGAACAGTTTGGTTGTGTGTAACTGAGCTCCTTTTGAATTTTCTCTAACTGGAGACCATAACTGATTTTAAAAACGATCTTTAATACCTGATAGTTTGTTGTTTGAGGCAATTTTTAAACCAGTATTGAAAAATTTCTTGACCAGTATTGAAAAAAATTTTCACTTCCTATTTTGTGGACTTCTCTGTAACTGAAGAGGAATCCAGACCTGCATTCAAAAAAAACGTCTATAAGCGTGGTGTACTCAGAGCAGAGTGCTGTTTTGGGATCAGTCAGGCCTTTGTTCTTACTGAGACAAAAATCAAAATGAACTAAGAGGGATCCAAGCTTGGTGTAGTTTTAATTATTGAGGCAGGGCTTGCTAATTACAAGCTCCATGAAGCATCCAGTACCCAAGCATTGTGCTAAATTAGTGGGTGTTTGCGCCATGTCGAGGCAGCCTGTTTCAGTACAACATAAAGATCTGCCAAAAATGTTCCATGGTATCCAGTGTGTACAGTATTACGCAATGAGGTTACGCAAAGTCTACCCCAGCATTTTAAAAACACTTTTGACAGTGTGGATATCATCAGAGTCAGGCCCTAGGCATCAATTCAACTTGCACCGAGCTGAACACAGACAGTTGCAGTCTGCTGATGTCAGAGCTGTGGGACTTGCAGGTGCTTCTCTGTTCTTCAGAAAGTGAGAATTCATCTTTTTCAGTAGCGAAGGAGTGAATAAATTGTTCTCTCTGCAAAGTGTCTTTGGGGCTGTGTGAGGCGAGTGGAGTGGGAAATGTTGCAGGTGTGTGTGTGTGTGTTGTTTGCGCAGCCATAACACCAAATCCAGAGAAGTGGAACAAAACATATTTTCTTCTTTCACCAGCTACACAAATGTCCACACGTGAATAAGTATACTGTTTTGCATGTCTTTGTACGTTTATATATTTATACTGCGGAGTTGTTGAATTCTCAAATCTGATTGGTCAGGAGTTCTCTTGGAAGACAAATAACAGGTTTGTATTAATGCACTCTTTGTAATGTTATGGAACTTGTATGGTGGATGCTCCACATTTGCTGATTTAAAAATGTGTGTTGAAATGGTGAAGTTTTCTGTGAGGAGAGTTTATTTAGCACTTTTGGAAAGAGTCTCCAGTGTCCGTGCTTTGTACTAGTTTGAGGTAACGCTGTGTAAGTTTTCTGTCACAGGAATGTCTTCAGGGCTACATGCTTTGTAGTGTTTTTGTAGCATGACAAGCAGCATTTTTGTCGTCTTAACTTCAAGAGAGAAAAAAGAGAGCCTGGTGAAGTGGTGATTGTTTATAGCTGTTAGTGTAATTGATAACTGGAAGTAGCTTGTTTTACAGCATTAACTGTAATCTGAAGTATAATTTTTTTTTTTTTTTTAAATAAATAAAAACTGTTAGCATTGACAAATTACTGTGGGATTAGAGGAATAAAACACTTGGGAGCAAAGAATGAAAAATGATCAACTTCAGGGCATCACGCCACCCTGTCACTGATTATTTTCCATAACAGCATGCCCCGTTGTTTTTTATTAGCAGTCAACAGATTGATTGCTTTTGCCAATTAATCAGCACTGATAACTGATTGCTGGAACTATCAGTTATCTGCAAAAATCCACACGTAGTTTTTCCTAGTTGCGTCTGTTGCGGGAGCGGCTGAGAAGGGTTCGCGGTCATTATACAGAACTAGAGTGGGGGAAAAAAATCAGTGACAAATTTTTGTTATGTTATTTGAAGTGTTTTTTCTTTATTCAGTTAATCTTTTATTTACTTTAAAATTCATTAATAGTTATAAACACACACACTGATACTGAGCCAGAAAGACGATTGTTGTTTGTTGTTCCGGGTTCAAAGAGGAATTTGGGCCTTTAAATCATACTTTTGTTTCCTTTTTGTTTTTTGTTTTTTCTGTTTTGTTAATAATACCAGACGGGACCAGAAGCTCTTTGGCTTCTCTTACATTCACACAGGAATGCTGCTATTGCCTTGTATGCCACATAATTTCTGGTATATCTGTATTGCATTAGAGAAGCTGCTAGTATTTTCATGTGATGTTACAAATGGGAGCATTTTGTTATCTTCTTTATGTTCATCTTAGTACTTTCTTTTTCATGCTATACAAAAATATGAACTCCTCCTGACTAATCCCCAGTTGATTTATGCTGTTGGTGGGTTTTTGTTGAAATGTTCCTTAAGGGATGTTTGCTTCCCATTCATCCACTCCTCTGCTTCACATGTTTAAGACTGTAATTCTGAAAGTCGTTGCAGGTGGATATTAGGAAGCAAAGACTGGCAAACTGGGAACATTCTGCAATTCTGCCACTCCACCCTTCTGCTTTGTGCCAAAACCACAGAATGAATCAGGCGTATTGGTTAACACAGGCTTTTTATATGTACGCAACTCACTTTGTCTGGCCCAAACCTGGCCTGATAAGAGCTGCCTGATACACTTACTACAGGCTATGTTTTTCCTTTCTTACTTATCTTACTCTTGAGTTCATGTCTGTTATTTTACTTTGTTTCCCTTCCTGTACTTGGTTGGTTAAAGGCTGAATGAAAAAACACTTTATTCAGTATGTTTTTTTTGTTGTTGTTGTTGTTTTCTTTTCTTTTGTCTTTCTTCATCCAGTCATCAGTTTCTCTCAGATGCTTCTTTTATCTACCAGATGTCCAGATATGCCAAATGTACTCCCTCATGTCCAACTGACCATGTCCAGTTTTCCCCATGAGGGCCAGTTAGAGAAAACTTGGAAGGATTGACATCCACATGGGCCTGAAAGCTACTCAGCCCACACAGCACATGGGCTACAAAAGCTCAAACTGATTTCATCTTTCTTATTTTTTGTTTTAGTCCTCTAACCAGAACTATTGCTTCATTGTTGTTAGCAGCCAGTACATTCCACCCAGCCTGTTCCATGTAGGCACCACAGTATGGGCTAAGTGCAGGGCTAAAACTCTCCATCAGTCTAGTTTATTTTATGTGAATAATTCCGTGTGTCATTTTGAATAGCTCTTCCATAGAGAAGAGCTTGCTGTGTTATTCAATAGAGGTCGAAAGCCCTCCACATGCCATATGTGATTGAATATCTTAAGCATTGTATAATGCAGAGATATGTTACAGTTTTAGTCAAGGACATTCTGGATGTCTTTACTAATAATTACTGCTAATTATACTTAATTATATCCCATTTTCTATAGGTCATTTCATTAAGTTTCTTTCATCCATCTATCCATTTTCTGTACCGCTTATCCTACACAGGGTCGTGCGGAGCCTGGAGCCTTTCCAAGTGAACTGGGGTCACAAGGCGGGGAACACCCTGTCAACCCATCTCAGAGCGCAATCACACAGGCTCTCACACACTACGGACAATTTAGAAATGCCAATCAGCCTACCACACATGTCTTTAGACTGGAGGAGGAAACCGGAGTACCCAGAGGAAACCTCCGAAGCACGGGCTCTGCGCACACAGGGCGGAGGTGGGAATCGAATCCCCAACCCCGGAGGTGCAAGACAAACGTGCTAACCTCTAAGCCATGTGCCACTGTTTCACGCCCTGCTAGTCTCAGTATTCTGCATGGCTCCATCTGACAATTAAAATGATTTGTAGATAAATATGTTGTGTCCTAGGACAACCCTTCACATGATGAAATGTAGACATTTCTACTCCTGCTTCCGAAAACTACACTTACTGAAAGATGTTTTTCTTTTACATACATTTCAATCACATTTAAATTTATAACATTTTACAATCAGGTTACCCCTGAAAGTAAGATACAGAGAAAATCACATTTAAAGATTCCTTTGTGACCATGGTGCAGGAGCGTCATGGACAGTTTGACAGTCAGCATGTCAGTTTTGCTATGGCACATAGCTGTCAAACAACCTGGTCCAAGCACTATTCGACATCTTTAGGCAGAGTGACTGGTTCTTTACCACATTTGTCTGGTTCCTTTCCCAACATGACCTTTGTGGCAAGATTACAAGCAAAATAAAATAATTTCCCCATTGTTCTCTTGAAATATATGGTTTATGGTTGAGGGAAAACCCAATTTTGGTTCAAACCAGAATTTTTTTTTCTTTTTTTATTGATTTGCCAGAATTCAACTAAAGCGGCACCCGATAGGTTGCTACAGATCCATTTAAGTAATGATTGCATTTTTTTTTTCTTTTATCCTCTTTATTCTGCAGGGACATTGCAGTCGCAGCAGCGTCTCCCTGCCTGAGAGTTTACTCTTTGTTTCCACTCTGGATGGAAACCTGCACGCCGTCAGCAAACGCTCTGGCTCTATTAAATGGACGCTTAAGGAAGGTAAGCACGCTCTGACCAATTAGAATTGATGCCTTTTAACTTTTCTTACCTTCTGTTTTAATAATATGCAAAAAAGAACTTGCATTACATAGAGCACACTAGTAGGGAGTTGCATAAGGAAGAGGGTATACCAGAAAGCAGAAGTTTCAGTTGGATCAATGTAGCAAGAACAGTGTATTTGGGGTGATTCTTTGGCAATTTGCACTGTGAATTTTTTTTCAAAGTATGAACAGTTATATTTTGTGAACTAGATAGCTTCCTAACTGCCTAGGGTGCAAAAACACCCTGCAGAATGATTACTCAAATATGAGGGAGAACCCAATTACATTTCTTGTTTTAATCTACTAGTTTTGGTCTTCAAGTGTTTATTGACACCAATATGCACTTATTAATTTATCTCCTAGGTATTATTCGTCACTGTTAACCAGTCTCAGTAGTGTGTACTGGCCTGCTTTATGCAACACATTGAAGTTTGTTCGAGAAATGTAAGGTGGACTCTGAATGCCGAGGGTTCCAGGAAAAATGGACCACGCATAGTTCCAGCAAGTGGCTGTTCCCAGAAAATGTAATGGTTAAAGCCACTATGAAACCAATCAAGCTGATTGTATATCTAAAAAAAAAATGGCGAATGGTTCAATTTATTGGAGCGGTCCGTTTATTGTGAGCTTTTAATTAGTGCACCCCCTACTCCAAAATAAGTTCCCACCCTTGGCCTGGATTGATTATTAGCAGTGTAAGCAAATGAACGTTTGTCGGCTTTTGTATGTTAAACTCAATTCTGGCATAAAACTCTATTTAAACATAGCAGTGAAAAACACTGGCACATTGTGTCTAGTTGTTAAATGTGTACCAGGAACTATTAAGCAATATAATTTAAACTAATAGTTTAAGTTGCAGTCTTCCTTCTTCTCAGTCCCACACATTTCTGGACACTTTTATTTACTGCACTTTTAATTGTCTTACCCTGATTAGTTTAACTCTTGTTTGACTATTCATCTTTGCCATTGCCCTGCCATTGCTTCCATGAGTTACATCAATAACTCTGCTATAATCTCCTTCTTCGTTAAGATTGTGCTTTTCCTCCCCGTCATTTAAAGCCTACCATTGTATCGACTGTTGCTGACTGCCATGGAGGACTCAGGACAGCAAAAACAAACAAACAAAAATTCCAGAGTAGAAGAATCGTTTATATGTCACATTACAGCACAGTGAAATTCTTTTCTTTGCATATCCCAGCTTGTTAGGAAGCTGCAGTCAGCCGTGATACAGCACCCCTGGAGCAGAGAGGCTTAAGGGCCTTGCTCAAGGGCCCAACAGTGGCAGCTTGGCAGTGCTAGGGCTTGAACCCCTAACCTTCTGATCAGTAACCCTCAGCCTTAATGGTTGAGCCACCACTGCCCCTTGTATCTGTTTTAGTGATCGCTATTAGGATGTAAAGAAGAAACAACCGATTCATGACTTTTATTCCATTTCCTCAAGTTGGTCTTTGGTCTCCATCTTAACCGAATGGCAGAAGCCGAAAGAAATGTTGCTGTTCCGAAATACAGTTGCTTATCGTTCACATATTATGTATGCATTTTATCTGTTGGCCTGTCTGGGTTAAAAATTCAAGAGTGGGCACTTTCATCTAAGAGCAGCAGTTTTTAGTGCATTAGTTGCAGCAGTGAATTTCCCCAGGGCTCGTTGCTGCAGCACCACCATCATGTATGTTCACGTTCCCCTATCGCACTTGTTCACTGGTAGTTATTAACCCAGGCATTAGGACACGGACAGCATGCTGCCGTCAAGGTCACACAGTGGACGGTTGTCATGCCCACCGCCTTTTACTTTGTGACCACACTCAATGTCTAGTTTTAACATGCATTAAAAGTGAACCTATCTGACGAACGGGTTAGCATGTGGTAATCCTTTTCAGTAATGTTGTGTGGCATATATGGTGTTTTAGACACTTGCATTGCAAGTAACCAGATGCACTGGCTTAGCAGGTCTCACCTGCTGGCTAAAGAAGCAGAAGATGTTATAATGCTGGAATCCACAGGCTTTCAGGGAGGACATGATCGTGGGCAGGCCTTAAAATCAGGGACCAACCTTATGTGTTTGCATTATTACCAGCCAGTGTTTGTGCAGTAGTAGCAGTGAGTACATGTGTCGTGAGCCTGTGTACCCTTCCTATTATATTCACCCAGTTAGTTATGCTGGTTTGATGTATGTGTTGTATATTATGTGATTACTGTCTGGTCACATTTCCATGTACGTTTAATTTCCAAAGCCATTCTGATATTAGCATTCAAAAATGTTCTCCCTCTCTGTGTATATGTCCCCCTCTCTCTCCCTCCCCCGCCCCCCCCTCCCTCTCTCTCTCTCTCTCTCTCTCTCTCTCTCTCGCTCTCTCTCTCTCTCTCTGCTTCTGATCTCTCTCTAACCCACTCTTCAGTTATAAAGCTTCCAAATATTTAAGCTGTGGTGCTTCAATGTAAAGCGCATAGTAAGGAGTGCAAATATTCGCGGTCAGCTAAGATCAACAGGAATGCCGAACAGCTAATGGACTAATTCTCCCAGACATATGGTTGTAACTTCAGGACGATAACAATGTGTCACTGTCTGAACTCAGCAGAGTAAAGTGTTCAGTACCTTCACTGTCTATTGTCCTTTACTCCCCAGATTGTTTATCTTTACGTAGCTGCTTGCTGACTTGAATGCTACCATGATTATACAATTTGCACATAACTGAAATGCAGTTATGTTCTTTTCCCATGCAGATCCTGTTCTTCAGGTCCCAACCCATGTGGCTGAGTAAGTACTCTTCTGCTCTCAATGTATGTTTGTGTTCAAGAAAGAATACAGGAACTACTCTGTTGAAGGAAGTCGCTGATTTAGCATGATTCTTCCTGTATGCAATATCATGTACAATCATTTCCACACACAAAAAAAAAGGAATCTGCCTTTTTTTTCCTTTGCAGACCTGCGTTTCTGCCTGACCCTAATGATGGAAGCCTGTACTCGCTAGGTGGGAAGAACAATGAGGGACTGACGGTGAGTGAGCAAGCGAGAGAAATGACACTTCCTTTTTCTGAGGAAAGCTCCAATCTATAGTGGGAAAATGTTACTTTAAGAGTAGTTCTGGTTTTCTTATGTAGTTTCACAAGCTGAAATTAAACTGTAATGTGGGGCTTTTGGGCAGGCCTCAAAAACCATGTGTCACTGGGCATTCACGGGAAATGACATTTTGCACGAATATAAGATTGAGCTGTTTGAGACCTAATCAATGATGAGGGAAAAAAAAAAAAATTCTTGTCATTACAGAAACTGCCCTTCACCATTCCTGAGCTGGTCCAGGCTTCCCCTTGCCGCAGTTCTGATGGAATCCTTTATATGGGTGAGATTAACATGTTTGGTTTAAAATGCAAATGACTGCACTGGTCTATCAGTTTGTTTAGAAAAAATCCCTTGTGGTTAAGGTGAAAAATGGCCACCAGCACACTACTTTTGTGAAGAGAGCAAATCCATATGGCCAGGCAGACTTGAAAAGCAGTTAACATGAACATTCCTGTCAGTTATAGCCCTGGGCTATCATTATTTACCACCTGAGATATAGGGTACATGCAAAGGTAATGTGCATGTGGTCGGAGAATTAGCATTTCTGTTTTTTGCTTGTGGTAGTGGGTTTTTCCCCAGATATAAACACAGCATTTGGGTTTATCCCTGTTTGACCATGTACCGCTCCCTTTTCTTCCACTGCTGTCCCCAACATTTGCTTCTCTGTCATTTTATTTGATTATCCTATACCGCTGACGTACTGTGTCACCAAGTTTGACTAAATAAATCTCAACAGCTTCAGACATTTTCTATCATTCCATGCACAACCTGCCATTAGAATAAACAGCCATTATTCATAGTAGCAGGATGAGTTGGTTCTAAACTGTCTTAACTGTTCAACATAATCTCTTAGTTCAACATGGGCAGGACAAATTACTTCCCACCCCTCATTGTGCTTGTCTGTAAGAAGGATCTAATCCACAATATATATAGTGGCTGTTGTAGGGACCCAGAGAGGATGTAAGCATAATTTTCAGCAGATTAAGCCACCACCCAACAAACACTATCGATCCTCAAATAGTTAATGATAGAATCTGCTTAGCATAGTCTGTGGTTTAGCTCAACCCCAGGAAGTCTGCTTGGTTCACTCATCAGTATCCTTTTTGATGTATACACGTTGTTTGTCTGTATTGCCTCATTTGTTTCTTTTCACATCTGAGAAAATTTTACTTTGTTCAAAATTATTTTGGTGTTAACACACAGGGGTGAATTATGTCCAGATGAGAGTGGATAATGTCCTTAGGAAAAGTGCACACTCTTTAACAAAAACAAATATGGGCGCATATCTTGAGGTAATGTTGTATGAGACATTTTCTGCATTTGAATTTCCTTTTAATGCCATTTAACTATACTAAGAGCAGCTGTGTACCGCAGTCAAAATAGAAAATTTCTCCGAAGAGGGAAGTAGTGCGCATGTGTCCGTGGCATCTTAGGCAGTTTTCATAAGATGTCTGACCACGTCATTGGAGTTCACTGCTATTTTGCTACCTACTGCTCCGTGAGAAGTCCAAAATGTTTGTAAATGAGTAATTTGTAGCTAGTGCTGTGGCACAACCTGCACATCTTGTCCTCACATGTGTGCTCTGCATGTTTCTGTACTTCCAGGTAAGAAACAGGACGTGTGGTATGTGGTAGATCTGCTGACAGGAGAAAAGCAGCAAACTCTCACCTCCTCTTTTGCTGAGACACTGTGTGCGTCTTCGTCGCTGCTTTACCTAGGTCGCACAGGTGAGACCAGGGTCATGTCTTGTCATTGAAAAATTTCATTTCAATTCAGGTTTATTTTACAATAGACATTGTGACAGCAGCTTTAAAGAATGTATATACAAATACTTAGAGAGCCAGAGGCAAGGATTTTGAGGCTACATGAGGAAGAAACCTTGATAGACATCCATCCTCTTCCGGGTGTCAACAGATCGTGGGATTATAAATCATTACAGTTGAAGAGCAAAGGCAAACAGTACCATATTAAATCAATGTTCAGTATGAACATATTATTAATAGGAGTCCTGGGATGAGCAAAGGACAGTCTTAATGATTACAGCAGCAGTTCTTGCATACATCAGCTTAGATTATCCGCTCAAGCAAGGTTGGGTCTGTTTCGGGGCAGTTAACATATTTACCTTTTGTGCACCTGTTGTATACAGTCAGAGTGCCAGACTGTAGCATGAGACCTTAATAAACAGCACATAAAAGAAGGCTTTGCAGTGCAGAGATGGTGTATCCATACATATCATTATACTGAGCTGCATTTCTTAGCCAGTCACTACACTACAAAACAAATGCCTTTCTTGAAACAAGCCAGACACATTTCAATCTAATTGAAGTGTACTAAAATCAAGCAAAACAAATCTGCCAATGGTGTAAGCAAAACTGACTTGGTAAGAATTCTTGAAAATAGCACAAATATCTAATCACTAAAATGCTATTGGATCTTAAAACTATACAAAAATGTCAAAAGTTAAGCTGTTTGTGCTTTTTACACGCAATGAAAATTCACTTATTCAAGATAGACTATTTTGGTCTCTTGATTGAGGTGACGTTAAGAATATATCCCTTAATCTAAGATTAATAATAATAATAATAATAATAATAATAATAATAATAATAATAAAAAAGCTTACAATGACACCAGAAGCATTGTTATTTTTAGCATTTTTATTGAAACATGGAAAACTCTGCAACATAGTGTCAGAGATTGTAGAGGGTGGCGGATGCAAGCGCAGATTTTTAGCGAATAAAATGCAAAACACACAACCAAAACTGTGAAAACAAGAACTATAAACATAATGGACACAAGGCAAAAACATGCATGACTATAAGACTGTAGGACACATGAACACGACAGCAATGAAGCTTGAACAGTTAGGTGTTGAAAAACTGGAATGTCTTATAGGAGTAATCAGTGGGACATCTGATATGGTCATGTGAAATGCTGGGGCTTATGGGTAATGTAGTTCATTGTGGATTTCAACATAACCAGGACACACAGCTGCTTCATTGAAAAATTTAAGTGGTCTTAGTTTTAAAATAAGGAAAACCATCTTGTTCCTCTGCTGGTATTTTATACAAATCGCTGTTGTATCTTGTTACTGGTTTACATCTTACTTAATATTAGCTGGAATATCTTATTAAGACAAAATTAGTTCTTAAAATAAGATTATTTTTCTAATGCAAAACATGCTTGATAAGTTTGGTTTTCTTTTTGCACAAAAAAGTAAGACTCCTTCTGCCCAGAAAAAACAAGGCTTTTTTATTTTATTTTCTTGAAATTCCTTTATTGGAGTCTAAAAATGATTGTATCTGTTGTTCTCTCAGGAAGTTTTTAATAGAGCCAGCTTCCTCTGATGTTATGTATGCTGTTCCTAGCAGTGATTATATTGTGGCCTTTTTTCCTCTTTTTAATTTTAATTTTTATTTTTAGAGTACACTATCACCATGTATGACACCAAGAGCCGAGAACTGCGGTGGAATGCCACGTACTCTGATTATGCATCCACACTTCCAGATGATGACACCAAATACAGTGAGCCACTTATTTTCGCATTCTGTTAACTTTTCGGTCGGTATGTATAGTATGATTTTGGATTCTTCTAATTAGCATAAATGGTTCCATGAAGAATATCATGTACTGCACAATAAATGTTTTTCTTTACATATTCTGGTGTGATAAGCCTGGTGGATGGGGTGGGGGATAAGGACACAGGAGACAGGGGAAGTAGAGAAAGCAGAGCTGGTCCTCCTTTTTATTAATGGGTGCTTTTCAGAGCACACACTACACAATGAAACCAAATTAATCACAGGGTCCTGCTGTTCAATTTCAGCTCAGCTCAAGTCTGGGCTGGTACAGTCAGCTTGGTCTCTCTGACATCTGGCAGCCTACAGAGGAGGGAATAAAGCACATAAATAAGCTGCCGTGGACATTCATTCATTACCTGCCCTTTCTCCGTGACTCCATCACCGTTTCATCTGTTTACAATATTGAAAAATAATAATTTATATATATTTAAATTTTATTTATTATCCGAACATAATATGCTGTGTATACAAATGGTGTACAAAAATATTTGAACACACCTGTGACAACATGCTTAGTTTTGCCCATTCTGCAAGAGTGGACTTAAGAGTGAACAATAAAATTGTTAGTTATCTCACCGTACAAGTGAAAGCTCTAGTATGCTGCCCAGATTCAGGTTCTGTTTTCCTAACTAGATTAAAACGTGGTACCTGACTCTGTGTAATAGCATAGTGTGAGCTTGTTAACTAATGTAGTAATACAGGTTAAGGGGAACAATGTAATTCAATCAGTATTAATTCCCAGGCAGAGGAGGAGTTTATATATCCATATGCATCTTTTAAAACAAAATTGTTGGCCAATATTTGGGCAATGAGCTGTGGTTTCCTTTCCTCACATCAGACACAAGATATTTGAGTAATTTATTTTAGCGTTTTTTTGTTTGTTTGTTTGTTTCTTTGTTTGTTTTTTCTTGATAAGTTTGAATGCCAGGTGACTGTGGAATAAGCAGGCTTTTTTAACAGCTTTGGTCACCACTTTATTTAGTCAAATTTCATTGATATTTACATGCGTGTTCCTGATTCTTTAAAAAAAAAAAAAAAAAAAAAAAAAAAAAAAAAAAAGATAATTGGCCATATTTTTGCTAATTTATCTGCCTAATTCTGTGGAAAAGTATGTCCATTACCACAGATCTGTATTTCTGACCTAGCCAATCAGCAAAAATATCTGATCTTTTCCACAATTACTGGTTTATTAAATTCAAGCTCTTGATTTCTTGAAGGACAGAAATGTGATATTGATACTGTACATGCTTGCACATAAAAACAACTTTTATAGTCTCTTGTCTGTCTTCATAGTGGGCCATGTCTGTGAGTGATATTAACATAGAACAGAAAGTGCTGACAAAATGCATTAAGCAGTGGTGATTATTTAAAAAAATTAAATTCTACTTTATACATAATTTTCATTCTGAAGAATTGGCAAATCTTGTAATATTGCTCTAGCATAATATAATAAGATACCATAAGTTATTCATTTCTAACCTCTTTTTTTTTTTTTTTATCAACAGAGATGGCCCACTTTGTTTCAAATGGCGATGGCCTGGTGGTGACCGTAGACAGTGAGACGGGCGCGGTGGAGTGGGTGCAGAACTATGACTCTCCCGTGGTGGCTGTATACATGTGGCAGCGTGAGGGACTGCGCAAGGTTCCACACACCAATGTGGCCGTGGAGACACTGCGCTACCTTACTTTCACCTCAGGCCAGGTTGGACGTATCACACAATGGAAGTATCCTTTCCCTCAAGAGAGGAAGCTCGAGGACAAACTCATGTAAGCAGTTTCAGACATTCATTTTGCCATCCTCTTGAAATGATTTGAAGCTTGATTCCATTTGAAGTTTCTTTTTTCCTCGTTCCTTATTGATTTGCATTTAAAGGGCATAAATTTTCTTTTAAATGCTCAGTGATTCAATACAGTGTTCAGTTGCCGCCCTATTTCTGTCTGGTTTTCTATGTGCTGTGTGGTATAGGAATTTATAAAGGGTTTTGTATAAGTAAGGAATAAAAACACTTTGGGATATGCTGTTATGGGAAAATAATAAATGATGGGTCGTTGTTGTGCATTACCACCCCCAAGTCGATCATTTTCGATGAACAGCACCTTCCAAAGTGTTTTATTCCTCTTGTACCAAGGTAATTTGCCGGCAATTTTTTAAAAAATTCATTAACAAACAGCACATCATACTTTTCATCAGTTAATTTAACGTAATCTACATTTAATGTTCTGTTGTAATGTAATGTTGTCCAAAAGTTAGTTCCTGTTATCACTTATTGCAGCTATAAACTCCTCTATATCCCCTCACTAGACTCGCTCTTTTTTTTAATTTCTGATGAAATTAATAAGACCAAAAAAAGAAACCACACAGCTTGTCCTTTTACCAAGAAACCAGAAAACCTGCTCGACTCCATATAGTCTCCTTACAGAACACTTCACAAAATCAATGATGAATGTTTTCAATGGGATCACTGTTTTTATCCACTTATTATTAGTTTTGGATTATATGGAGTGTCAGCCATACAAGTCTCTGTGAATGAGCAGTTGCTACAGAATCAATAAAATGTCAGAACAAGTGCATTTAATATAAAACTGTTATTTGATTTGAACAAGTGTCAGAGATGCTGTTACAGAAAATTAATCCATGCCTGATCAATAGGAATTTAGAATTCACACGCCCTGTGGTATAAGAGAATATAAAGGCCTCTGTCCGTGAAATGTTCACGAAAGACCTGAATTAGCAATCTGGGCAATTTTGAAGTAATGAAGCTGACTGTGTTTGTGGTATAATCTTCAGCATTTTAACACTGCACTGAAGTAATGATGTGTACCACAAGTCCCATCTTGAGTCTTTTTAAGGCTGTAAGAACACACAAGTTATTGCTTAATATTGAGGAGGTTAATGCTCAAACATGCCATATGTGGCAAGATCTGCATCATGTTCTGGTCATAGGAATTTTCCCATGAAATCCCATCATTCTGATTTTCATGAAATGTGCTTATAGCACACTTATACTTGTTAAAAAAAAAAAAAACAAATAAAAGAAAAAGGGTGGGTGGTGGTAGGGGGGGGTAGATTGTGTAGAATCCTGGAATATAAATGTGATGAGATTTTTTTTTTCTTACCTCCACAGGTCAACCCTCTATGTGGGAAAGTACTCCACAAGCCTCTATGCATCTCCGTCTCTGGTGCATGATGGAGTTACTGTTGTGGTGAGTAAAACATGTCCGGATACTTCCAGTGTAGTTTTCGGTAGGCCAGTGTTTAGTTGGTCAAACTGCACACCGCAACTCGGTGGAGCAGAGAAATTCTGTTCAAAACAAACAATAGCAAATAAGGGGAGTGAATATTTCTTGTGCACATGTACCTGCTTATGTCAAATAGTCAGAGTGACCGCGTGACTCCTCACAACCCTGAGCCTGTAATTTGGCTCCGGACCACATGGACTGTCTGCGGTGACGCAGGTGGAAGTCCATGTTTAGATTACAGCAAGAGTTTTGACATGAGAAATCACAGTATTTGTCTAATTCCAATACAGCTGGACCAGTTCATTAGTATTCTTGATAAATATGTTGAATGTAGCGAGAAGCCTCACTAACAGCCGGCTAAAGTATGTTGTTGTTGTTTTTATTGTTGTTGTTTGTTTGTTTGTTTGTTTTTTTATTGTTGTTTTTTTACATTTTGGTGGTTACAAGTTCACTGGCTATCAGCATCTCTGTGTGTACACACTTCCACACACTGCTTTTCAGTCCAACAGGGAAACAAACTTTTAAAACCATGGACACTTTCAGAGCAAAGTTTAGTCACTGGATTGAAAATAAAAGGTATGCAAGGTTCTCAGAATCCCATCTTTGCAGTTTGAACAGCATGCTGTTTCCAGGCTTTTGTATGTGGCTTTGTTAAAGCACCATTTTCACAAATGTCACATAAAAATAATTATGTATTATAATGTATTATAGACGAAGTATTTTAATGCTTTGCAGCAATTAAATAAACAGTACCGTACTACAGTACAGAACCCTCTCTTCACAAGGCTAAATAACAATTTAGTATCAGGTGTATTTTAACAATAATTAGTTTTTTTCTCACTTGGCACACTTTTCTCACGTGTGTCTTACCTGTATTTCAAGCCCTGATTTGTTCAAATACTGACTATACAAATTCAGAATAAATGCAAAATAAATCTCTACTGTCGGTTTGGCTCTCTGAGACTCTCCTATGCCAACTCGTTTTAGGATCAACTCCAATGTGAACCAAAAGCAGGATAGAGACCTGTTGACTTAACACACAAGACATGTTAAAAATATATATTGCGTATACTAAGAATATACAACAGTTTATCATCACTACTGGTTAAGAAAAATAGTTTAGCTTCTTTCAAGTTAATCAAGTCAAATAACTTTGCTGCTTGCTGCCCAACACTGCATGACATGAGAAAGCGTTTGTCTCACAGGCAAGACCACGTACATTTTCATCCTGTCATGTTGTTATATAAACTACTCATTATTTGACTAAAGTAGCGCAAAAATATTACATTTTTTTTTATTTGTGTGTCCCTCAGCCACGTGGTAGCACTTTTCCAATGTTGGAGGGTCCTAGTAGCCAGGAGGGCAGTGTGGAGGAGGACCAAGAGTGTGTCATCACTCCCAGCACCAGTGTCAAATTCAATGCAGCTCTGAAGGAGCGGAACCGTGTCAACTATATGAGGAACTACCTCCTACTTATAGGTATCTTTATATATTTATTGATGTTTTTGATCAATTATGTCATATGTCAAAAGCCGTGAAGCAAGGCTAACTTTCTTTCATTGATAGAATACTTTGTTGCATGTTCATGGGACAAGATTTTATGGAGGTGTCCATGTTCTTCCCCACTTTGTAGCTTGAATGCATTGAGGTTATAAAAGACAATTCGGAGATCTGAGTTCTCACTTCTGCTGCTTGTTCCCCCATGCTTGCATAGGCACAATTACACCCTTGACACTAAGGAAAACAAACTTAAAACCACTGCAGGTTTATAACTGCAGCTGGCACTCTGGTATACAGGTGGATGCTGTTGGAAATTTAAAAAAAAAAAATTTTTTTGTTAACTTTTGTAAGCATTCCACTGTGACAAATTGGGCAGACCAAAACACTTTTATTTATTTTTTTTTTATTTTTTTTTTTTTAATAAATAGTGACCTCATTCTGCCCACTTTGTGGCCACTTTTCATTGAATCAGATGTGAAATGTACACTGGTAGTAGAGGAAATAATGCCAAGTCTGAAATGTCTAGTCCTTCTGATTGTTTGCTCTAACCCAGACACAAGGCATGCTTGCAGAGTACAGCATGGTCATACTGCCCTCTGGTGGATGTACATGTGGGTTGGCTGTGTGTTTTGTTTTGTTTTTTTGTTGTTTTTTTTATGTATAGTGATGTATATTTATATGTTGTAAGTATGTACATTGGTAGCAGTTCGGACTTCCTGGTTTTGCTTTCTATGTTAATGATAAAGCCCAACTTTGTAAACATATTCTGTCTTTTTTTTTGTAGGTCATCATGAGACTCCGCCTGAGGCTCATAAGAAGATTCTGGAAAAATTTCCAGAAGGTTTTCTTCGTCAGCACAGCAACGTCATCCCTCCTGCTACAGAGCAAACTATTGAGGAGGTGAGGATGGTGCCGTTGCTCGTTATTAAAGAACTGGCTTGCAGTTCCACTGGTTTGAAAGCCAATCATTCTTTACATGGGATTGTGCATAAAAACAGTTGCCAGTAAAATTGCCAGGCATGTCCTTATACACTCACTGATTCATGTGGTTGCTCATTTTCTTTTCCCTGAAACAGAAGGTGAATGAAAGTGGAATGGAGGATAGCAGCCCCTTGCCCCCTCCTGTCCATGCTCTCCAGGAAAAGCATCCTCGCTCAACCCGCTCTGAAGCACCTGTGGACTCCATGCTTAAAGACATGGCCACCATTATCTTCAGCACTTTCCTCCTAGCTGGCTGGGTAGCCTTTATCATCACTTACCCCAAGGTAAAAAAAAAAAAAAAAGTTGGGACATTCAAATGCATTATATTTGAGAACATTCTCACTGGAAATTGCAAATAGATCAGGTTAAAATGTATGATTAGATACTAATAATTGTGCACATTTGTGTAGTCCAAGCCCAGAATACATTCACCAAAATACATGCGTACATACATACATACATACATACATACATTAAAAATGATTAATTAGTTTAGTTGTGTCATGTAGACAGTAAATAGGCATAAACAGTTTTATTTGCAAGTATAATGTAACTTACGTTATATATTATAACATAAGAAAAGTGTCTTCTTCTGTGCCTCATTTTGGCAGGATTTGATGGCAGCATTCCATGTATGCTAAAGACTGCCAGATGTAGTTTGTATATATGTGAGGTGGCCCCTAAAACCCATCAGATATTGCTCTGGCTGAAAGCAACCAAAAATTATGAAAAATGTGTGTTGACCAAAAGTGAGCTGTAACATAATTTGACATTTCCACATTTTTAATGTATGTTACTTTGTGTTACCTTGTCTTGGCTGTTAGCCTGCAAAGGTCATGCTGGGTAAGGAGGCAGTTCAACAAATTCAGCTTTAAATGCAGTCAGTCTGCCTGAACATGTCTAAAATCCTGCTAGCAAGTATACTCTTATGCCATAGTGGCATAGGCCTAATCAGTTTATTTTGTAATCTGATATTTTAATGACTCCATTTCAGGATTTTCCCTAGGTTTTCAGAGGTCTTGGGTGCTGTCTGGGTTTTTTTTTTCCATGTCGTATTCAACTATTATCCGTACCATATTTGTGAAAGAAAGCTGGCAACACTTATTGTACTTGTAATGAAAAATCTATTCATTTCACCAAATCGTATGTTTGTGATTTAATGACAATAGATGTGGGTTACCTTAACGTGTACACGTAGGAAGAATAAACACGCAATACATATGTAATTATTTTGAAAATGCAACCAAAGGACATAAAGGAGACAGACCAAGAATTTCTTAATTTATTTCAACTGCAATATCACAGCCCTTCACTTTTTGTAGCATTTCACTTTTACTGCTTTTCTGGCCCTGTAAAATCTTCTAATGAATCTTTTGCATTCCAACATCCCAGGCTGAGGTCCATCAATGGCCACCCAGCAGCAAAGCTGCGGGTGACCGTCAGTCAGCCTGTTTCTAAGTGTGGTCTTGACTGAAAAAATGTCATTGATAAAGGTGTAGTCCTCAATCTAGGCTGAAGATATCTGTTGATATCTGAGCCAGTCAAATACACCAGACCACTATAGTTTTATATATCAGTTGTTACAGCTTCTTTCTGTCATCCTATAATTCTGAAATCTTTACTAGCTTCAGTGCTGAGAACAGCCTCTAAACATCTGCAGTCTGAAAAGGAGCTGTGTTGGTGAGAGCTGCTGCCAAACTGAGCTGGGGGTTGAGTTCTTGGGGATCAGGGGAGACAAGCCACAGCAGTGTCATCTCCAGAGTTTTTGACCTGAAGAAAGAACACACAAATTCACCTTTAAATAACGTTTTAACCAAATAATATATATTCACAAATAAGTAATAAATAATTCACAAGTTTTGGCAAGATATGCTACAACTTATTTTACAGAAATGAAATATGCAGATTTTGTAGGCAGGCATGGCAACTCGCACTATATCACTGTCTACATGAGGACTTGCATCACTGTCTGCGACCAGTTCTCACACTACACTGGAGGAGCGGGGGAGAAAACTATTTCTGTCAGGGACAGTCGTGGGAAATGCTGCACAACCCACAAGTGTTTAGAGAAGAAGCTACCGAAGGCTTCATTTACATGTAATGTTAACACATAATGTCTTTTTTTTTGAAGGCAGTCGACACCTGTTTCACATAATAATCATATGGAGTAGACCATGTTTTCAAAAATGCCCTGAGATTCTTTTGGGACACACTACACTGTATTTTGAAACATTGTATTTTTTACAGTGGTGCTTGAAAGTTTGTGATTTTTATATATATATATATATATATATATATATATATATATATATATATATATATATATATATATATATATAAAATATACCTGCATAAGTATGACCTCAAAAACAGCATCAGATTTTCACACAAAAGTTAAAAGTATGTGAGCCTCTAGGGTTAGCAGTTAATTTGAAGGTGAGATAAGAGTCAGGTGTTTTCAATCAATGGGATGACAATCAGGTGTGAGTTAGCGTGCGGTTTTATTTAAAGAACATGGCATGAACAAAGGAAATTTCTGAGGACCTCAGAAAAAGAGTTGTTGATGCTCATCAGACTGGAAAAGCTTGCAAAACCGTCTCTAAACAGTTTGGACTCCACCAGGCCACAGTCGGACAGATTGTGTACAAATGGAGGAATTTCAAGACTTTTGTTACCATGCTCATGAGCTGTCGACCAATAAAAATCACTACAAGAGCAAGGTGTGTAATAATCCGTACACTGCACAACAGTGGTGTGCATGGGAGGGTTGCAAGGTGAAAGGTACTGCTCTCCAAAAAGAACATTGCTGCCCAACTTCTGTGGACAAACCAGAAGGCTACAGGAAAAGTGTTTTGTGGATGGATGAAACCAAATAGAACTTTTGATTTAAATTAGAAGCATTATGTTTGGGAAAAGGAAAGCACTGCATTCCAGCATAAGAACCTTATCCCATCTGTGAAACATGGTGGTGATAGTATCGTGGTTTTGCTGCATCTGGGCCAGGACGGCTTGCTATCATTGATGGATCAATAAGTTCTTATTTTACCAGTGAAATGTAAAGGACAATGTTAGAATATCTGTCCATCGTTTGAATCTCAACAGAAAGTGGATCATGTAGCAAGACAACAACCCTAGGTATGCAAGTCATTTAACGAAGAATGGTTAAAGAAGAATAAAGATAATGTTTTGGAATGGCCAAGTCAAAGTGCTGACCCTAATCCAAAAGAATTTTTGTGGAAGAACCTGAAGCAAGCAGTTCTGTACTGAAGAATGGACTAAAATTCCTCCAAGCCGCAGGTCTGATCATCAGTTACCAGAAACGTTTAGTTGCATTTAGTGCTGCACAAGGCGGCCACACCAGATACTAAAAGCAAAGGTTCACATACTTTTGCCACTCGCAGATATATAATATTGGATAATTTTCCTCAGTAAATAAATGACCAGGTATCATATTTTTGTCACATTTTTTGAATTGGGTTCTCTTTGTCTACATTTAGGATTTGTGTGATGTTTTAGGTCATATTTATGCAGAAATGTAGAAACTTCTACCAAACAAACTTTCAAGCACCACTGTATATGAATAAATGCTTTGACCAGAGGTTATCATCAGAAACAGATGTAGTGTGTGAACACAGCCTAACTTTGTTTAGCTACGAAGCCATAGTTTGAAATATGCAACGTTAACTCACTAGCTTCGCTGGCTAACGTGACTTAATTCAGTACATGAAAATCTATGCAAGTTATATAGTGATTTCTTTAGTTGTAAAATAGGCTACATTAGTTATATAATCTCTCTATCTGCTATTGCTGTTAACATCCACAAGAATTACTCCCTGACAAAAAAAAAAAGTTTATACTGCATTTATTCTTTGTTGAGGCTTACGTAATCAATGGCTTTCAACTTGCTTATCCGAGTCGATGGCTATAACTGCCATCCTGAGTTGTCCGTACAGAGAAATATCCAATCAGCTGTTTGATTAGCTTGGCAATGAGCATATATCACACACCTTCATCAAAACACTGGTTGTTGATTGGTAGGTCGTTCTTGTTGCCAGCTTACTTTTCCATTTGAGATCAAGCCACGTGTTTGTTTGTCAGCACGTAGAACTCTCACTGTAGTTTTTACATTTATTTTGATATGTTGCCCAAATGCCCTTTTACGTTCCTCCAGCTTAATTTGTGCCGCAAAAACAGGTAGGCGCTGTGCCTAAGCCTTTCTATGGTAGGGAAACTGCTGCATTTAATAATGCATGTTTTAATATTTGTATTGTTGTAAAAATGTGAAAATTAAATCATCACATGTCCTGTCTGCACGCAGAGCATGCAGAAGCAACAGCAGCTGCAGCACCAACAGTTCCAGAGGCAAATGGAGGAGAAGTTGGAGCTCCTACAGAGACAGCAGCTGCTCTTCCAGCCACCCGGTGACCTGCTGCCAGACGGTGATTTCCTGGAGGTGGCACGTGGCCGTGCTGAGAGCTCTGGCCAAAGCAGCGCTAATGCCACGCCACGTGCTTCCAATCATTCCAACCTGTCTCATTCTGAACCAGGGGGTTCTGCAGCTGAGCACGAGGATGCAGGTGAGCATGACTCACACATTGCGTGCATCTGCAGTGATCCGTCTTATCCAAACACTTTAATTATCTTAAATGAGCTTTGATACATCTGTATATGTGTGAATTCTTTGAGGTTGATTACAGCCTTCGATTTTTGTGATTTTATCTGACTTGGCGGAATCTTGTTTCCTGTCTTCAGAGGACGAGTCCAACATTGTTCGAGTTGGAAACATCACCTTTAATCCCAGGAGTGTTCTGGGACATGGTGCAGAGGGCACCATTGTATACAGGTAATTTCTGACTGATGTTTTGAGAAGTGTATGCACTGTAACCTTAAGTTTAAGCTTCTGCTTTTTCTTTGCCAGGGGTCATTTTGATAATCGGCAAGTGGCTGTGAAGAGAATTCTCCCAGAATGCTTTAGCTTTGCGGACCGGGAGGTGCAGCTGCTGCGTGAGTCGGACGAACACCCCAACGTCATCCGCTACTTTTGCACGGAGCGTGACCGCCAGTTCCAGTACATCGCTATCGAGCTGTGTAGCGCTACTCTGCAGGAGGTGTAGCACACATTGCATTACTCTTAGAGTATCTGTTTAAAGGGCACTTTATATAACTTTTATAATTTAAAGAATGATTTGGGTTAGGTCATGAGACAAAGGGGAGGAACAAAGCTTATGGACAAAATCTAGACAGTTCCTCCAGGGTTTTGCGATTTTTAGCGCAGAAATCGCAGAAATCCAATCGCAGAAATTAACGCACAATCCAGCAAACTCCACAATATTCCCAGGAGCTTGCAATTTTTCAAAAATTACTACAGATGTTCTACAGATTTTGGCCAAGATGCGTCATGTGATGTCATCACAACGTGCATTCAGCCAAAGCCCTCTGCAATTCTTGTGTGTCAAACATGAGTACAGCTAAGAGGATGCATTTACCAACAAACATCACTGCAAAAGACTGCAAAGAATTTGATGCAAATGCAATTTCACCAATTCAAGTAGTGTTCTGCAACAAAAAAAAAAGCACAAGCAAACCCTGCAAGTTGCATCGCTAATATTGAAAAAAGCCGCAGTAAAATCCTGTACAGACTGTCTACGTTATACGTTACACTACAGTTAAACATATTAAGTAGACAGTTTAAAAAATATATATATATATATATATATATATATATATATATATATATATATATATATATATATATATATATATATATATATATATATAAAATCATAATCTCCTTGATGAATGTTTATAACACGTATATAATGCAGCAGAGAACAGGCATTGTTACAAAATAATTTGCTACTTATATAAATTGTGAATATTTTCATAGATATTATATAGAATGGAAGAGCGTTCTCTCCATCACCATAATGCAATATAAAGATGTATTTTACCTCCGGCTACATGATCAGATATGGTTAAATTATGTTAGTTTGAAACTCTCTAGTATAATTTGTCACTAGGATTGAATTTAGGCAACTTGTAATGTGTTTGCATTATATACAAATGTTCTATTTTTCTTTGCAGTATGTAGAGCAGAAGGATTTTAATCGCCATGGGCTGGAACCAGTGATCTTGCTGCAGCAAACCATGTCTGGCCTGGCACATCTGCATTCACTCAATATAGGTACTAATAAAGTGAATCGAGCTGATTAATTAGTGCAGAGTTTTTTTTTTAGAGAGTGTGTCCTCAGTTCACTGTGTACGGCTGTTCAAGTGTGCTACGGAATTCTGTTCGCATTCTGTCCCTTAAATTCAGCTGCATACTTATAAATCTCAGAACATTAAATAGTAGATTGGCTCTAGGTGTGTGTGCGCGCACGCGCGTTATATTATAAATTCTGAGATACTGGATTTTTTTTATTTCCATGAGCTGTAAGTCGTAATCATCAAGATTAAAACAAAAAAAAGGTTGAAATATTTTTCTTTGTGTAATGAATCTAGAATATATGAAAGGTCCACTTTTTGAATTGAATTACGGATATCCATGATATAAATTTTTGAACTGAATAAATTAAATATTACTGCTGCTCCTTGTATGATCATATGACATGCAGCATTGCTTTTATGATTAACCTGGTTTATTTCTGTGAATTTAATTTTACGGAATCTTGTGTTTTACTTTTTTTTTTTTTTAATTTTTTTTAAAAGTATTTTAGAATAAAATGAAACTTGTAAAACAACTGTATCAGTGAACATTCAGGAATAAGGTAATAGATTATATCTTGCTATGTGTATTTTAAGTTATATTCAGTGTTTTACCATTTAAATACCATTTACTTTCAGATTTCTTGTGTGACCTGGAATTTTCATGTTTACGTGGGTGTGATGCAGTAAATTCTAAGTTTTACTTCCTCTAGACTCGTCCTTTGTTTTTCTGTAGTTCACAGAGATCTGAAGCCACACAACATCCTGGTATCCATGCCGAATGCCCATGGGCGTGTTCGTGCCATGATCTCGGACTTTGGTCTGTGTAAGAAACTGGCTGCAGGCAGACACAGTTTCAGCAGGAGGTCTGGTGTTCCTGGCACTGAGGGGTGGATAGCACCTGAAGTTCTTAGTGAAGATGCCAAGCACAACCCAGTGAGTGATGGCAAACACATTTGTATCAGATTTGAATATTGGCCAGAGAACACCTTCAAACAGGTACCAAGTCTGTGGTACCAGGTGCAGTAAGCAGGCCAAGCACAATACAATACACAATACTTTGCCAGCATTTTTTAACCTAATGTAGTGTATCTGTTCTATGAGCGATCAACAAAATTGGAGATTGCTGACGCATGACACCACTGATGTGTCGGCTCACTTAATTTTTAGACAATGTCAGGCCACGTGTATTTACAACACAGTTCACTTACAAATGCGATAGAAGCCAGAAAAGCCACATATGTGTTTATTCATTTACAAACACTTTCATTTCCCGCTACATGACATGATTATATATTCTGATTTTAGATAAAGTATAGTGTATATAAGGGGGAAGTTTTAGGGGTGTTAACACATCGTTATGGACTTGAAGAGATGCACCTATGTCTCTAGGTCATTAGAGGGCTGCAGATAGACACTGGTCTTGTATGCTTTCAGGAGTACTGGAAGTGTCTGAACTTTACTTGTGGTAGAAATTTTATTCAAGGCTAGAATCCGAATGAGAATTTCTTATTTACTAAGTACAAGGTGTTTTCATAGTGCAGTGTCAGCATAAATTCCACTTGTATTTTGGTTTGCATTATAAATGACTGCTAGTTACATCTGAAGATATGTTTTATGATGATTTTATATATATATATATATATATATATATATATATATATATATATATATATATATATATATATATATATATATATATATATATTCCTCTTATACCACTTGTACCGCAAATATCACCAACTATTACAAGCTCAACACAACGTATATTTTTACCTGTCCACATAACACTTTAGATCCTGTTATCAGTCGATCCCTTACCAGCCTCTCTCTTTCTCTCTCTTGAAGTTAAGACAAAAAAAATAAAAACATCTTGCCATGTTACCAAGAAAGAACAAAGCTGTCTATCCTGTGGCGGAATGCTTAGTTACAGCTTTACTTCTTACTGTTAGAAAATTGACAATGGAGAGTCTTTTCAAAAATGCCAAGTAAACATCTCCTCACAGAAAACTTTCATAATATCACACACTTTTTTTATTTTTTTATTTTTTTAGTCTGTTTATGTTGAAGGTCCCTTTGTAAGTCATTACTACAGGAATGGTTTTGCAAGAGAATAAGCACATTAACATATACCTTTAAGCCAGAGCTACAGACAGAGCTGCTGTTATATAAGACTGATCAACACTTTCTGACCAATCAGAATTAAGCATTCTGGAGCACTGTGGTATAAAGTCATGTAATATAATGACTAACTTCAGTCATCCATGGCTTTTCTCATTTCCAGACGTGCAAAGTGGACATCTTTTCTGCTGGCTGTGTGTTTTACTACGTGGTGTCGCAGGGCTGTCATCCATTTGGAAAGTCCCTGCAGCGGCAAGCTAACATTCTCCTGGGAGTCTATTCACTAGATCACTTGCAGCCAGACAAGCATGGTATGGCTATCATTTCCTGTGCATATTCATTACTTTTGCTCATCGAAATAAACAAGAAGTTATTATGATAAATGAGGTTAAATTCTGTACTCTCAACAAAGAAAATCGTGTTCTATGATAGCATCAAGAGATGAACTTTGGTCTTTTGCAGAAGACATAGTGGCCATGAACCTGATAGAGCAGATGCTGAGCATGGAGCCCGAGAAGAGGCCGTCAGCAGAACGTGTGCTCAAGCATCCCTTTTTCTGGAGCCTTGAAAAACAGCTGCAGTTCTTTCAGGTACTGAACAGCAAAACCAGTGCAACATTTTATTCTCTTTAGGAATGTGGAATGTGCTGAATAATTACAAAAGGATTTTCAGTGGAGCAACAGCAAGGTAAATTTCAGGGAGATTTTGTTCTTGCAAGATATGTTACTAGATCAATGTTTGTTTGGGTTTTTTTTCTTTTCTTTCTGTTTAACGAATTCATTCCACAATCCACATTTCTATAGGAATATATAAGGAAATCAGCATCTTGGAGAACTTGACAGTGTTTTTCTGCAGACTTTGCATCTTACTTTCATAAATTTTATATAAAAAATATGTTTAAAGAGGAAAGAGCTCATTTTAGATGTTCAAACTACATAGTAAAAGACTATATTTAGTAGGATTGATACAGAATTGATAAGATTACTGATTTGTTAATACAGAAGATCTGGTGCTATGAATATTGATATTTTATGGCACTCATTGGAATGTAAACCCAATGCATGACATTAGGCCATCTCTTTCTCCTAGGACGTGAGTGACCGGATAGAGAAGGAGCCACTAGATGGACCAATCGTGAGGCAGTTGGAAAGAGGAGGGTGGGTCGTGGTGAAAGGAGACTGGAGGGAGCATATAACAGTGCCTTTACAAACAGGTGTGGGTTTGAGCTTAGGCATTTCTAGTTATGCATGGTACTTCCTACCCCTGTGCATTGCTTTAGTCTTGATAAATGAAATGATATTACATGAATTAATTGTAAATATGTATCTGTCCACAATAAGTCTTTAGTAGACTCGTCTTTGCTGGTATTTGCAGAATCTTTCCTGTGAAAATATTTTATCGTAAACTTATCGTAGCATTCCTTTTACAGATCTCCGCAAATTTCGCTCCTACAAAGGCGGCTCTGTTCGAGATCTTCTGCGTGCCATGAGAAACAAGGCGAGTCTGCTTTTACATACCTACTGGGGACCTGCATTTCCACTGTTCGTGTGTACAAGCAAAAAACAAGCAGAATAATTGTTTTCCTTTAGTTTATTGCTTTTTATCACTCCTGTGTAAATACATTATTTGTCATTTTTAATTTCAGAGTAAAGGAATCTTTGAAAAATTCGTTCATGGCTAACAGCACACAATTGAGAATGCAATTGTGTTTATTTGCATAACATTATTTATTTCCTGTAACTGTAACTTTTATCAAGGTAGCTTTTATCACCACTTAACAGTGCCTTGTGAAATTATTCACCCCTCTTGGCATTTTTCATATTTTGTTGCCTTACAACCTGGAATTAAAATGAATTTTTGGGGGGTTTGTATCATTTGATTTACACAAAATGCCTACCACTTTGAAGATGCAAAATATTTTTTATTGTGAAACAAACAAGAAATAAGGAAAAAAAAAACAGAAAACTTGAATGTGCATAACTATTCACCTCCTCCAAAGTCAATACTTTGTATAGCCACCTTTTGCAGCAATTACAGCTGCAAGTCTCTTGGGGTACGTCTCTATAAGCTTGGCACATCTAGCCACTGGGATTTTTACCCTTTCTTCAAGGCAAAACTGCTCCTTCAAGTTGGATGGGTTCTGCTGATGTACAGCAGTCTTTAAGTCATATCACAGATTCTCAATTAGATTGAGGTCTGGGCTTTGACTAGGACATTCCAAGACATTTAAATGTTTCCCCTTAAACCACTTGAGTGTTGCTTTAGCAACCATTGTCCTGCTGGAATGTGAACCTCCGTTTCAAACAAGTTTCCTTCAAGAATTTCCCTGTATTTAGTACCATCCATCATTCCTTCAATTCTGACCAGTTTCCCAGTCACTGCCGATGGGGAAAACATCCCCATGTCATAATGCTGCCACCACCATGCTTCACTGTGGGGTTGGTGTTCTCATGGTGATGAGGTGTTGAGTTTGTGCCAGGCATAGCATTTTTCCGTGATGGCCAAAAAGCTCAATTTTAGTCTCATCTGACCAAAGTACCTTCTTCCATATGTTTGGGGAGTCTCCCACGTGCCTTTTGGTGAACAGCAAATGTGTTTGCTTATTTTTTTTTTCTTTAAGCAATGGCTTTTTTTCTCTCCACTCTTCCATAAAGCCCAGCTATGTGGAGTGTACGGCTTTTTAATTTTTTTTTTCTTCCTTTTTCCATTTCATTTCACCAATTTGGACTATTTTGTGTCCATTACATGAAATCCAAATAAAAATCGATTTAAATTACAGATTGTAATGCAACAAAATGGGAAAAATGCCAAGGGGGTGAATACTTTTGCAATGCACTGTACATTAGGCCCTTGAGCAAGGCCCTCTCTGCTCCATGGGTGCCATATCACGGTTGACCCTGCTCTCTGACCCCAACCTCCTAACGTTGGGATATGCGAAGAAAAAAAAGAATTTCACTGTGCTGTAATGTATATGTGACCAATTAAGACTCATCATTAACACATTCCTCTTAAGCAAATTTTGCTCTTTTTTTTCTTTTCTTCAACAGAAGCACCATTACCGTGAGTTACCTGAGGAGGTTAGGGAGACACTGGGCTCTATTCCAGATGACTTTATCTCCTACTTCACGTCCCGCTTTCCCCAGCTGCTGCTTCACACACACATAGCCATGCGGTTGTGTGCCCACGAGCGCCCATTTCTGCCCTACTACCACAGCTCAGAGCTGCCTTCACGGACCATTAACACACAGCCTGAGCCCAAACCTCCAGAGCCAAGTCAAGACGTCCCATCTACAGCCACACATTCAGAACCCACAGAACTGCCATTAGACGCAAATTTTTCCCCACCGTCAGATTCTCCAATATTGCCTGTACACACTGAACATGTGCAGCAGGAGCAAAATGCCTTCTCCATGCCATCCAGACAAGAAGACACTGCGCTGTAGAAGAATGGGGTCGGTGGTTTTTCTATTCTGAATGGACACATCTCTCTGAGTTGGTACAGTCCAGGCCTGCAGTGCCCGAGCTGTGTTACTTACGTGAGGTGCCATCCCATCTCAAAGTGCCTTACCCATTTAAGAGAAAATGGCTCTTTTCAGAGCTGCCTAGTTCCTGGTGAAGCTAGGCTAGACTGGATTTGATCCTGGTATTTGGACCATGGTATTATAATAAGAAGCTGAAGATTTTTTTTTATTATTATTATAACAACTCTTTTGTAAAGGCTGAAACTGTGATGCTTGCACATGCATGAGGTGAGGACTATTTGTATTGATCTCTTAAAGTTGCCAAGAGTTATTCTACTGTGTAATGTCAGTGATTAGTCAGTCAGAGACCTTCCTTATATATATATATATATATATATATATATATATATATATATATATATATATATATATATATATATATATATATATATATATATAATATTATATTATATTATATAATATAATATAATAAAATTTATATTTTTTTACATATCTTGATTGGTGATAATCGGTCAGTGTGGCCAGTGTGCCTTTTTAAACCCACTGTTCTGTGTCTTGGCTGTGTGAAGTCAGGGGAAGATAACCGATCCTGCCTGTTGCTATGCTGCTGCTGACCTCAGTTGTATCCAAAGGGAACTGGAATATTCATATTATGATATGTATTTCCGTTTTTATCATCATAGCTTATCAGCTGTCGTGGCAAATTATGTTGTACAGTTTATATGTTGACACATTACATAACTGTAATACATACATAAATCAAATGTTCTTTTTCATTTTATCTATGGCCGTTAAAACATTTTAGACAGAAATTTTTATATGTGACTTTTACAAAAACGGTTATCAGGTCTAAAGAATATAGATCAAGTAGTCAAATTAGTTCTCATTCTCTCCCCTGCCATTGAATGTATGCATACTTGGGCCACTTTCAAGCACAGATTAAGTGAATGCAGGTCCAAAATTAATTGTAGACCATATTCTCCCGGTTTTAATGCATTAAATGGGAACAATAGCCACACATTTAACTTTATATGTACAAATTTGTTTGTGAATGTCCATGGGGTATATTAATTTATTTAATTTTTATTTTTATTTTACACAAGTTGAAAGAATTCCAAGAACATGATTAAATCTTTTTTATTATTATTATTGTTAAAAGCTGCTATTGTACAATGCTAAACTCCTAAATAAAGCATTTTCAACCTAATGTCTGAAACTGAACCAGTGCAAGTCTGGCTATACATTCTCGGGGAAAAGAACGTACAGCCTCCTTCAATTTTCTGTTTTTATTTATCAGGGCCAAAATAACAACTGTGTGGTCCTCACCAACTTGTATAAACCAACAAATAACCTCAGGTGATGACAGAAAAAAATCACAACAGATTTCAATATGCAGTCATTTTTCCATAAATGTAAACCAACGTTTAGAAACCAGGTTATCTAAACATCTAATGCCTGCCACCTGCTGCAAATAAAATTGTACAAGACATGCATCAAGCAGTGTTTTGCTGGCTCACTATCACTGAAGGCTACAAACTTCAGAGATATTTGGTTACAAATTCATATAAAGCAAGCTTATTGCCAGAGCATACAATGCTCAACCTTCTTATCTAAAGTGATTGCTAGCAGGAAGGCCGTTTCCGAAGACAACGCAAGGGGGGTGTCCATTGCAGGGCATAGTGGGAGAAGGTGGTGCCTCGCACCCTGTAGAATACCAGTAATAAGTCTATAGAACCCCAGAGAGATGACCTCTATGCTGCTGCGGTGTGTTGTCATACCTTCCACATGCACCCTCAAGGTAGACTGCAACTTGTTGTTGTTCAGCAAGCCCTGAAGAAAGGCCAAGATCCTATGATCTTGGAAGATAAACACCATTTGCAGAGCAATTTTCACTGAAGACCGTACACGGCCTATGTACCATGGGCCCTAACATTCAGATGCAGCAGTGGAATGCTGCATCAGTGGTTGCTGAATTACTTGTAGAGGTAGTAAAGCATCCTCAATATTTCAGTATGGTCAAACTTATTCCAGTTCTAGGGCCACTGCTTTTTCCAATATAGTACCTCTGGGTGAACTTATGCACACAAAAATGCACACAAAAGCAGGGAGAAGATGTGAAGCTCTTCACAGACAGTAATCCTACACGAGTTACACGTTACACCGCTTCTGCTCACTGGACCTGTCTGATCCTCCCTGATGCCCAACTTCTAATTGAGTTCTCATCACTTGAAAATCACTGTTGCTGATGATGACCTCACAAGGACAGTCTAAAGATCAATGAGTTTACTGACGATTGTACCATTTACAAACCTTTGGACTGCAATAGCCACAAACAGTTTTGCACTCAAGTCTCAATCAGTGAACAATTGATAGCTTCAAAAAAAAAAAAGAAACTTCATCTGAAAACTATAATGAATTTCCTGATTACGCAATTGCACTTTTTGACCATGTAGTACACAGTTATAGAAGGGAACTATTTATAATTGTACTATTCATTGTCACCAAGATGAGGAAGGGTCATCTTTTGAGTCTGGTTCCTCTTCCTTATATTATCTCAGGGAGTTTTACCTTGCCACTCTTCGCTCTGGCTTGCTCATTTATAAATTTTTAATTGACATATTTCCATAAAGCTGCTTTGTGACAGTGTCCATTATTAAAAGCGCTATACAAATAAAATTGAATTGAATTGAATGAATCCAAGCTCAGTATTGAACTTCAAATCCTGGAGTTGTGAGGTGGCAGTACTACCCTCTGCACCACCATGCCATCCAATACTGCTACTACTTTTAGTAAATTGCAGTACATTCAAACTGACATAATTTATGCTTGTTTAAAGGTTATTTATTTATTTATTTATCCACTCAGTTTGGTGACCAGTCATTTAGTCAATAACTAAATAATAACCAGCAATAATATATTAATATCTAATAATATATATCAAAGTTGACAGACCCCTATTATTTCCAGAACACCTGGAGCCTCAGACCCCATTCAGGTGGCTACAGCAACTAATCTACCTAGCAACTGATTAACTAATAAATAGCTCACAATATACCCTATTATTACCTACTGAAAACAATGTTTCTGGTATGTTCACCTGCCTGATTAAAACAACCATCCATACCATATACCGCTTATCCTACTGGGTTATGGGGAATCTGGAGCCTATCCCAGGGAGCATTGGGCAGAAGGTGGGGTACACCCTGGATGGGGTGCCAATCCATCACAGGGCACACACACATTCACACACCCATTCATACACTACGGACACTTTGGACACGCCAATCAGCCTACAATACATGTCTTTGGACTGGGGGAGGAAACCGGAGTACCCGGAGAAAACACACAGGGAGGAGGTGGGAATCAAACCCTCAACCCTGGAGGTGTGAGGAAGCAGGTTAGCTCAAGGCTTGTTACACTTCGCCAATAACTTTCACTTTCACGTAAATGAAAGTCTGCTTCTTGAGTTTCGAGTGCGCTTTGTAAAGGGCGGGACTTAAACGTGATACAGCTTGCTCCCTTCATCTTCGCCATTACAAGATTACATCAAACTACAGAAAACGCAGAAATCTGTTGATGAAGGTGGGATTGTGATGCGATGTAACTGTGAGACGGAATAACAAGTTTTCTCCCGTCGGACAGTTTCAGCTCCAAATGGACCGGAAGAGGGGTCGGAGTTTATGAAGAAAATGTACGTCGCCATTAAAAACAACCGCCGCAGTTTATTACCTGCAGTAAGTACGTTTTTCCCCGTTATCTGTAAAACTACTGCAAAGCTTTTGTGGAGAAAGTTAACTTGGCAGATCTCGCAGTTAGCTTTGTACCTTTAAAAAAAAAAAAAAAAAAACAAAAAAAAAAAAACACTTCCTTACGGAAAACCAAGCTATTCTTCACAAATGCGCATGTGGCCAATTTAGTGGAAAATATTAGAAATACATGTAAAATGATTTGACATGTGTAATAGTCTGTGAATTATAATTAGGTATATATATATAATATATATATATTTAAAAATCCTGTGCAGTGAGTGAAACAGACAGAGCGATTATGTAATTGGACGGATAGTGCATTGTCTGTTGTCTAGTTTCTCTGTTATAACTGCTAAGCGTATCATAATGAACAGAAAAGACCATTTTAGGATTTGTTTTGTCTTTCAATGGGCTACAATTAATGCTGTGATATCAGATGTGTTCAGTTTATATATATATATTTAGAGACACTAAAGGGAAGAAAGCCCTTTTTAAAGCTATTTAAATGATTAGTTATACAGTAGTACTATTCTTTTTGTTTGTTTGTTTGTTTCTTTGCTGATCTGGCGTTTTTTTACCCATAGAGGTCACTGTTGCTAGTGTGTGATGATTCTACACACACACACACACACACACACACACCCATTTACATTTTTTCCATTTAGCAGATGCTTTTATCTAAAGCGACTTACTAATGAGGAAATGAGAAAACACCAACATCATCATCAAGAACAAAAACAACAAAAATGTTTTCCACACAGTTTTGTGTGCGGTTTAGTCTTATAGCTGGCCTTTTCTTCCCTACTACCACCATTTGACAAACATTTCTTCAATAATACACGTTTGTTCAAAAACCTGAGTGTGAACATGTAACAGTCAAACTGTGTTTGCATTGTAACGTCCTGCCACTCTATGGAAAAAGTTGTTTTTATGTTGTTTTATGTTTGTCTACCCATAAAAGTACTAAAAAGTGATTCTCTTCCCTGTGGTGTTTTACATAATTTCTCTCTGTTCTCTAATATATCCATACAAATCAGATGAGAAGATAAGAAAGTGGGAAATTTTGTGCGCTATAATTTTAATAGTAAATTAAACATGTAAACGTTACTTACTATCCACCTTTTTCCTGAATGCAGACGTCTCAAATGGCTCACACCAGAAGCCTGTTTTACATTTCCAGTCTCCACTCAGATTAGCGTATGTTCCTAGCTGATAATGTGATGTTAAACTTGAAGCTAAGGCCCGAGGTTTGCTACATTGATATAATTAACTATGTCGTTTTCTCTGAAGGCGTTGATGGGGAGGAAATCTGAAATTACAAAAGCACAGAAGCATATAATTACCTGCACAGCAATAAAACAAACCAGGTTTTGTACAGGAAACAGGGCGACTATATTGTTTTGAAAGCAGATGCAGAGCCCAGTCAGAAAGTTAGCCAGGCTAAACACCCATCTTGGGTAATTAGCTTTCGCTGCTTGGTAACCGGTGAGGGTTCATATCCTAGATACAGACCCGGATCGGGGTTTGTCCGCAAAATGATAAGAGCACACGTACTTTCTTTGGGGGTGTATTAACTTCAATGCAACAAGCCATGCTCCTTTCCTCTGGTCAATCTTTGGCATAGAATGCAAGGCATGCAGCGCCGGACACTTTTTTGGTGCAACAAACAAGTATTTGTTTGTCTGTGCTTGAACACATAAAATGTACACCCGTTTTTATAAACTGAGCAAATGGCAAAACCATTTTCATCTCATGTTCCTGTTGCTGCATACTTGGCATGTTCAATGCACACAATCTATTCAATAATTTGGAAAATTGCATTAATGAATCTGATGTTGTGGAAGGCAATGGTGATGACAAATATAACATGCCCAGTGATGCAAGACTGATGTTTTATGCAGTTTTGCAGAATTAGGTTTATTTAGTGCTGCTGTATTTTTAGCTACCATCCATTTTCTGTTTAGATCATAGTTTGTCATGTTGTTTTCCTTCCAATTAACTGCTAGTCCTAGAGGTTCACATACTTTTGCAACTCAAAGGTATGTAATATTGGATCAATTTCCTCAATAAATAAACAACCAAGTATAATGTTTTTGTCTCATTTGTTTAATTGGGTTCTCTTTATCTAATTCAAGGACTTGTGAAAATCTGATGATGTTTTACATTATATTTATGCAGATATGCAGAAAATTCTATACAGAAAATTCACAAACTTTCAAGCACCACTGTAGTTGAATTAACGAAATTGCAATTGCATGATATTGTATCGCATTGTCTTTCTCAGTGACGTTTGGTGATAAATTAGACAAACACATCATACATGTTGGCCCAAAGCAGAAAATCTGCTGTAATTTAGAAAAATTGCAAACTCCTCTGAATTTTGTGGCGTTCGCATGATGTTGCATTAATTTCTGCAATCACAAAATCCTGGCAGGACTGTAATTGAATGACTGGTCTTATTTGTCCTAATTTATTGATTTGTGTTGGCTTGCTTTCTTTTTTCATATTTTCTATTTATTTAATTAATGCCATTGATATGAAATGACTGGGTTTCACAAAATGTTCATTACATTTGTGCACATAATTATAGTACAACATTTACAGCATGTGGCAGACCCCCTTATCCAGAGTTACTGTTCATTCATCCAGTTCAGGGTTAAGGGCCTTGCTCAACAGCCCAGTAGTGGCAGGTTGGCATTGTTGGGACTTGAACTCATAACCTTCCACTCAGAAGGACAACATCTTAACCACTGAGCTACCACCACTCTTAATACAAGGTTTTTAACATGATTGTAGGGTTTTGTTATGTGCCTGCTGAGTGCTGGACATGTAAACGAATAGCAATTTAAACTGTATATAAAAGCGAGCAATAATCCATGCAAATTATTTGATTTGAAGCAGTTCAGTTGAGGTTTACATTAGTTACACACCTAGGAGTATACAAAAGGTTTTCTGAAATTACAACATTTTAATTAATACCAAATTACCAAATGTAAATACTCCTATGATCAATTTACAAATAAATCCATTCGTAACCAGCTTGATAAATGAGGCCCATTGTTCTACAAGTAAGAGCAACAAGAAAAAATATGAAAAAGTAATGAAAAACAAATCTCTTAGTTTTGCTGACATGTATATTTAATAACAACCCAAAACTCAAAAACTCCAGTTCACTTAAACTAATGAACAATACGATGAAATGAATTGTTCATAATACAAGCATCTAGCTGATAGACTGATCATTAATCAGGATTAAGCATGGATATAGTCTACTACTGTGTCACACCAAAATTTTAAAAGATACCTATTTAATATAACCAATTATACTGTATATTTTTTGTATAATATATTATGTAACTGTATATTATCTATATATTATATTTTAGGTGCCTTGAGGTGAATCTTGGAGCACACTGACTGTGCAGAAGAGATAATGGGCAAGTATTAAGATTTCAGAATAAGCATTTCTTTGGAAAAAGATTTTGGTCAGACCTTGTTGTGATTTGATTTATTATTTCCCTACAGAAGACCTTTACAGCACTCCAGTTGAAAAATGGACAGAGTCCATGGTAAGCAACTGGTTAACCTCAATAGGAGTGAAAGAAAATTACATTAAAAAACTTAATGAAGAGGAAGTAGATGGCCAAATACTCCTTGAACTCACAGAGGAATTTCTGAAAAAAGAGACTGGAATGAAATCTGGCCCAGCACTTCTGATAATTAAGAAAAGAAATGAGTTAGTTAATACTTTACAAAAGGCTCAAAAGCAGAAGAATAATACACCTGAAAGGACTGCTGAAAACGATGATCAAGGAGCAACATCCACCAAGACTATCTCAATAACAAGCACTCCACAAAAAGGAGAGAAAGAGGATTCTTTGATTGTTCCAACAACAAAAAGGGATTCAAAGCCACGACCTTTTGGTAAAACAGGTATTGACTATACATATGTGAAGCACAATGTTCTTCACCCTGAAACAGGTATCATTGATCTTATAACACCATGTCATGAGTACAAGGCATTTACTACTGCTGCTACTTTAGACCGCCAAAGACTTCAAGCAAAGCTGGCAAAGGAAGTTTTAAAATTTGCCATGGGATGCATAAACATTAGATCAAATGGCACAATACACTTTGGTATAATGGACAGTCGGGAAAATTCTGGCTATGTGCATGGTGAAATCATTGGCATTCCCATTAAGGAAAAGGACATGTATGTTGATGCGCTGGACCACATCGAAAGGAGTTTCTCAACCTCTGACAGTGAGCTTGTAAGGCAGTGTATTCGACCACCTGAGTTCATTCTGGTAGTTGACCCAAATAGCACAGATCGACACTATGTAGTTGAAGTTGACATTGTACCTTCCGTGAGCATCGTGCGGAATAGGGTTTTTTCTGTCCGCTTGCCCAACTTCAAAGAGAAGTCCAATAAAGTTGAATATGAAAAAGGAACAATTTATCGCAGAGTTGGCTCCAAAACAGAACCAGTTGTTGAAACAAATGAATTTTACCAAGTAGTCCATGTCAGAGATGCTCAAAGAGAAGAAGCAGAGCAAGCACACTGTTTCACAAGCCCAGGCCTTTGCCAAGACCTTGGAAGAAAACTCATCATGCTTGTAACAAGTGGGAAGAAACTAATGGAAAAGGAGAAATGGTACATACTTGTCACAAACAAGTTTCCAAAGGAAGATCTAAACCACATTGGTTTCTTACTAAACATGAAAATATTCTGTGTTTTTGACTTTGACCCAGATTCCATGGTGTCTGGGTTATGTCATGAATATGTTAAGCACCACGCAGTGAACCTTCATTTCATGCAAAACTACAAAATTCCAAGTGGCATGAGCATCAGAGAATTTGAGAGCCACCTCCATTTGTTTGAACAAATAAGTTGGATATTTTGTAATGGACGAAGTGATTTCAAAGGTAATGAGATTCCTTGTGATGAAAATACTTGGTCTAAAACAAGGAGGACATTCCTCAAGGATTGTGTTTCAGTGATCTGCAAGGATATCTTACCCAAAGGAACATTTCTTGTGATCTTCCTTCTCACCTCTCCTGTTGAGACACCTCTTCTGAACACATTTTATGAGTTTTTCACTGACATGGAGGGTCATGAAGACATCATATGCATCTCAGAATCAGTGGAGAACTTTCAAAAATGGGAGGCATTTGCTCTTGGATCCTGTGACAATGAAACTGTAAACTTTTCAAGTGTCATAGGGATGAAAATGAGCCACATCAATGCAACTCTCCAGAGAGTCCAGACAAACACCACCCGTGCAACCAAGCACTTAGCTGTTTATGTCAAAGGGGAATGCTGTCTTGATACATGTGAGGAGGAAAGGATGTGTTCCTTGGAGATTTTAGGTGTCAACCAGTGTGACGACACCAGTCCCGAGTTTATTGACTCAGAGAAAGAAGAAATTGAGAGACAGTTTTTCCTTGGAGGAAAAGTGACATGGATGAACTTTTGGCTCGCAGAGAAAAAGTTTGTTGGGGAGATGATTCGAAGAGATGCTTACCATGAAGTGACCAGTCGTCTGCGGGACATTCTAAAATGGAGTTTGGATCAGATGCCCATTGATAACATCAATATATACCATCATCCGGGCAGTGGTGGAAGTACAGTAGCAAGGCAGGTTCTTTGGAACCAAAGAAAGGAGCTAAGGTGTGCAGTGGTGAAATCATCTTACTCTGCTGGCACAGTTGCAGAACATGCTGTTAAACTTCGGGAGTATGAGGAAAAGGATCCACAGAAATGCTTACCTGTACTCTTACTTGTTGAGGATTGTGACAAAGAGTATTTGGAAGACTTGAAGAATGAATTAGAAGTAGCTGTCTACACCAAGAAAATTGCACAGGGAATACCATGCTTCATTCTTCTCAGCTGTAGACGATCCTACACTCCAGAGAAACTGTGTAAGGGGTCACCCCTACTAAATGTCTCAGTGACTCACAAACTTTCAGTAGAAGAGAAAAGACAATTTGCAGGTAAACGGCGAAAACTCGAGCGACAGTTCCAGCCAGAGTTCATCCTGACATTCATTTTGATGAGTGAGGAATTTGAACATCAGATCATTGCCGAATATGTAAAGCAATTTGTAAGGCATTTACTACAAGACATTGATCATGCATCTGTCGTTACTCAACTCACTCGCTATGTAGCTCTGCTCAACACCTATGTTCAGAACTCTTTCATTTCTCAGTCACATTGTGAAGCCCTTCTTCCTTTATCCATCCACGTGGAGAGATTTCGACAACATGCATTTGAGGGTTGTCTGAGTGAGCAGGCTAAACTGGTCTTTATACACTTGAGAGATGAAAGGACCCACATTAAATCAATCAGAATCATTCATCCACTTGTTGCAAAGGAAATTCTCCATCAGCTTTTGACAGTTGACAGACAACAACAAAGTGACCTTGCACTTGATCTTCTCCACAATGATGTACTCTTTGAACACAGATTTGGGAAAGAAGATTACATGAAGTTCCTTCGTGCATTGTTCATGAGACGCTACAGGATTAGCAAAGGTGATGAATCGGACAGCTTTTTCTCTCCCCTCATTGAACATGTAAGAGAAAATGAAAAGCCAGAAAAAGCAATTGAGCTTCTCAATGAAGCATACAAAAGATTCAACAAGGATGCATTATTTGCTCAGCAACTAGCTCGTCTCAGTTATAGACATGAGAGGTTTGAAGATGCAGTACGTTGGGCAGACATTGCAGCACAAAAAATGCCTAACAACTCCTACATTCTTGACACCAAAGGCCAGGTGTACAGAAGATGGTTCACAACGAAATGCAAAGCCATGGAAAAGACTCGCAAAACAGCAGAGAACACAGCAGATGCAATTGAAACAGCACTTAAAGCCATTGAATGCTTCCAAGAATGTGAGAAGGCAGCAGTTGCAGATACTGAATCAATGAACAATTCAGGATTCTTTGCAGTTGTAGAAGTGGGATGCAGCTTGTTGAAGTTAATTTCTTCACTTCAAGTGTTTTCAAACAAGTATGATGGTCGTTCTGAATGTCTGAAATATCTTCTCACAGACCACATACCCCAAGAGGTTGAAAAACCATGGGAACACTTTCACTGCAAAATAAAACAACTTCAGGCCACAATGCGGGGAGCATTGGAGTGGGTATCAGAAGATTTGAGTTATTTCCAGACAGACTTAAATACAGATGAGGAAGAAACCTCTGTAAGCTGTGAGATGACAGTAACTCACCCAAAGCATTGGTTGGTAACCAAGTCTTCTGTTTATGGCAAGTTTTTCAGCGAGGCTTCCCTCAGCACAGTGCCTAGTCAATTTCAATCTAATCCAGCTAATATGACTCCTTTCATTAAACGCATGATTATTTACAGGCTTGGTGGGGGAAACATCACAACAGTCTTTTCCATCCTTGACCAGAAAGAAAAGGACAAGGTCAAAATTTTGGAGGACATAATTTCACTATATCCAAAGAATCCCATGTGTGCCAAAATGCATCAAATAGATCTGGTCAACTACATAGCATCACATTTTGCTTTAAGTGCAGTCTCAGCCAGGTCACCTAAACTGGCTGCCCTAAGTGATCTGCAAAAACTCAGCCACCTTTTCCCTCATGACAAATCAAGATGCCTGTCAAGTGCTCTGTTTTTATGCGTCTTGTTGTTTTGGCCAGAGGAGCATGACACTGATCGTGAAAAGGAAGACAAATATGAAATCGTTTTGTCTACCCTCAGATTCCTCCAGCAAACATACTGGACCAAAATGAAGGATATCCCTCACAGAAGGAGGAGGATTTACACCCACTTCTTCCTGGGAAATGGAGTTGGATATGATAAATTTGTCCACAAGAGTAAGATTGAAAGTCTCACAAAACTTCCAACAGTTTCAGAAAAGCGTATGAAATGGTTCAGAGGGGAATTGTGGAAAACCCCAGAAATTGCTGGAGTGCTCAAACGTGTGACTGGCTGGACTGAGGATGGAACTGTGTACCTTGAGGGCCCGAAGATGAAAAAGTTCCCGGTTCATCCTCTTTATGTACACTCAGTGCCCCATGGCAATGAGAATGTCACCTTCTATCTAGGCTTTACATTCAGAGGTCCTGTAGCATACAACGTCACAGAAAGAAAGTAGTGAAATTCTAACCCAACGAGAGGCTACGGTTCGCTGAAAAACGGAAAGAAATTAACAAACTCATTACAGAAATATCCTTATATTCAGTGAATTAGAATGTTTTAGCAAACAAAATGACATCCATGCAAACTGAACTCTTAATAATGGCCATGGAATTTTGGTAATATTTTAATATCAGTATCTAGTCAAGAATGTTTTACTTCAATTCCATGATGCATGGAAAACAAAGAGCCTTTTAGTGTTCTTTAAAATGAGATGTGGAAATGAGTCATACGTTTTGATGAAGATTCTGCATTTTAGCGTTGTGAGAGAGCCATGATTGGGCCCTTGAACAAAGAACTTAACCATCAACTATTCAGCAACAGATTTGAAAAGATTGCTAGGATTAAAGTGTCTGTCAGTGTACATGTATGATAATGTGTGCTTCTTCTGTCTGTTGATACAGTTGTGTTGTTCTTTACTTGTAGCCTTGCTGACAGTGTTGGTCATTAATGCTTTACCCCATATTAAGATATAAGCTTATCATGACTGCAATACTCTTCCTTCTTAAAATGTTTACTTTTTATGAGCATTCTGCAAAATGGATTGTTTGATATTGGTGACCATATATATCAATGATGTTCAACAAATATTTTTTTTAAGGATGTTTCCTGGACTTCTGTCTTGAGACATGATGGGTAACCCTCAGAAATGCAGCATTTATACTGGAAACATAGGATTATCTTTTGTATAGCCTAATTAAAATATAGATTTTGTATTAAGGAGTAGATAACGTAGTTTTATTGCAGAATAGTTACGTATTTGATGTACTGTAATAAAGTACAATTTAAAATTTGCATTGTGTTAGTTTATTTTTAGTGTTGAATGTCCTTCCGAAACAGGATGTAGTCAAATATTAAGCTTATGCAAAAGAATATAAAGGAAATCTGATTTATGTACTCTTCATTTTTATATTATATTATATTCATTTTTATATTAAGCCTTTTTAGCATAATTTTATAAAATGTGTGTGTTTCTTTTTTGTGCAGCTAATGGTGACATTCATTTATTTTCTTATTTTACATATGAAAAAAAAAAATAAAAATCATTTTACTAAAAAGAATGAATGGTTGAATGTAGGTCTATTTGCTAAGGTCTAAAAAGCATGTTTGTTTGTTTTTTGACTAATGATCAAAAGAATACACATTTAATTTCAAGGTTCAATAGGTATAAGAGATATCCAAAACTAAATTTATGTAAGTATGTGAAAACTCAACCACACAAAACAGACTTTTGCACAAGTGAATGTAGTCAAACTTACCAGATCATTAAATAAATCAAACTTCAATAACGGGGCTTGAAAAACATCTCCAAATTCATCAACCTATTTTAATATTGTAGTAACACTGCAGACTAAAATTTACTAAATATTAAAAATGTTGGCCTAAGTAACTTTGTATAATTCATTTCTTACTGCATTGGCAACATTAACATGGTTCAGAAAATCTTCAGTATTTTCCAAATTAATAACCAGTATTTTCTAAAAACAAACAATAAATTAAATAATAAATAAATAAATACAAATTAAATTAAATTAAATTAAAAATCAGTATAAACAGATTAAGTAAAAAGCACAGTTAAAAAATTCCCACTGAAATCAGCATAATACATGATTTTAAAAAACCTTCCCATCAATATCAAAAATTAAATGGATATAGTACACAGTAAAAATCTCTCTGCACACTAAGTTTTAGGCCTAAGTATCTTTCTCTATTTCCCAGTTTACGTTATCCCTATGCTTCATGCATTGATTCATGCATCCATTATAATAATTCACTTTTACTCTCTCCACTTATTGTATTTTAAGTCTGTCCCAATTAACCAAAACTGCACTGTACTAAATTACCAAACCATGTCCATGGAAAATCAATCATGGAATATCTGGAAAATAAAATATTAAATATGTTTATAAAATAAATATGTATATAAAATGTATAAAGTTCAAAAGGCACCAAGACATTAGCATCAGATCCTTTAAGTCCTGTGAGCTGCAAAGTGGGGCCTCCATGGATCAGACTTGTTTGTCCAGCATGTCCCACAGATGCTCGATTGGATTGAGGTCTGGGGAATTTGGAGGCCAAGTCAACATCTTGAACTATTTGTCATGTTCCTCAAAGCATTACTGAACAATTTTTGCAGTGTGACAGGGAGCATTATCCTGCTGAAAGAGGCCACTGCCATTAGGGAACACTGCTGCCATGAAGGGGTGTACTTGGTCTGCAACAATGTTTAGGTAGGTGGTACGTGCCAAATTAACAAGGTTTCCGAGCAGAACATAGCCCAGAGCATCACACTGCCTCTGCCAGCTTGCCTTCTTCCCATAGTGCATCCTGGTGCCATCTCTTCCCCAGGTGATTCAGCCATCCACATTATGTAAAAGAAAACATGATTAATCAGACCAGCCCAACTTCTTCCATTGCTCCATGGTCCAGTTCTGATGCTTGTGTACCCACTGTAGGTGCTTTTGGCGGTGGATAGGGGTCAGCATGGGCACGCTGACTGGTCTGCTGCTACGCAGCCCCATCCACAGCAAACTACGATGTTCTGACACCTTTCTATCATAGCCAGCATTACCTTCTTCAGGAATGTTTGCTGCAGAAGCTCTTCTGTGGGATTGGACCAGATGGGCTAGCCTTGGATGCTCATGACCCTACCGCCTGTTCACTGGTAGTCCTTCCTTGGACCACTTTTTGTAGGTACTAAGCACTGCATACCAGGAACATCCCACAAGACCTGACGTTTTGGAGATGCTCTGACCCAGTTGACCAGCCATCACAATTTGGCCCTTGTCAAAGTTGCCCAGATCCTTATGCTTGCCCATTTTCTCTCATTTTACTCATTGATTACTTTCTGCCTAATATGGGATATATTAGGCAGAAAGTAATCAATGAGTAAAATGAGAGGTGCCACTGTAATGACAGGTGCCACTGTAATGAGATAATCAGTGTTATTAACTTCACCTGTCAGTGGTTTTAATATGATTTGAACTAATTGTATGCTATTTTGTTACAGTAGCACATTCTATGTGTGCGTTATAAATATATAAAATATAAAAATAACCAAGACAATATTATAACATTATGAAAAAAAACCCACATTTTTCCTAAGCGAAGATTTTTGAGGTCAAATTTATGTTTAATGATAACCACAACCCCTTATATATGAATTAAGTCATATTATTTTTATCAAGCAATTCCACTGCAAGGGGTGAACACAAGTTTTACCTTTCACTTACCAGGTCAACTTCATACTTCAAACTGCCCCAATTTAGGCTACTTTATGTCCCAGTATGCACCTGAGTTCATCCTATTCATATAGGTTCATTTAAAACAAATAAATACAGATGTGTTGTTGTATTACACTCAATAGGAACACCTGTACACATGCTCATTCATGCAGTTATGCAATCAGACAATGATTTAGCAGCAACTCAGTGCATCAAATCATGAAGCTCACGCGCTGCTGCCACACGATTGGCTGATTGGATAATTGGATGAATGAACAGGTGCACAGCTGTTCCTATTAAAATGGCCGGTGAATGTATTTCGATGCTGTGAATACCATGATTTTTCACATTCAAGTTTTAAGTCTCGACCGAACAACAAGGCACTTCAGAAAAGCATGCTGATTCACATTTGCTTAGCCTAACAGAAATTCCACTCTCTAGTATGAACGCAACACTGCACGGCTTCCGTATTTCCACCACGCAATGACAGCATGAACTGACTGATGTGAACGGTCTGGTGTCCGTTTGCTCTACTATTCACTCCTTTAAATTAGCCGGGTGCGTATAGTCTTTCATGAATGAACCCACGTGACCAAACATCATATGACGTCTGGCGTCGAAACAAGAGAAAGGGAAAGCAGCAAGAGGGACAACAACGGGTCTCCATAAAAAAAAAAAACAAAAGAAAGAAAGAAAGAAAGAAGAAGAAAAAAAGACAAGACAACACATCATATGCACGCGCTTGGCATCCCGAGCGGACCCGGTGTCTCCCATTTCTCCCCAGAGCCGGGAGTCAGACTACTGGAGCATCTTCTCTCACGCGGGTGAGTCAAACCAAGTCGCACATCGAAAGAAGAAGCAGAAGAAGACGCGGCGCATTGTTAACTGCTGAGTGTGCACGCGCGCTGCCGTCTATACCCAGCTGCCGCGCGCGCGTTCCACCTGCTTCACTAAATGTAGCTGATTCATCCCTAAACGAAGCGCTTCCGTTTGGAAGCGACAGGATTTACGGAGCTGGGTACTGTAGCAGTTGCAGGAGGTTGCGGGGGATTCCCTTTATCCATTCGTTCAGCGCGAGCGGGCGGGAGGCGGCGAAGTGCATCTGCTCTGGAATCGAAATCACGAGCGTGTGTAGTGACAGCTAGGGGGCTCGTGGTCGAGAGAAATGTGTAACCGGATCGGCGCGTTAGTTTGCTAGCTCATGCACACGCGCAGCACACGAGCGCTGCTGTTTCATCAAATCCAATCGACGCTCCTGTTTATAAAGAGCGCCATCAGGTAGGCTGCCTCTTGCTTTATTCGGGGTAAAAATACAGAAAGCTGAGCTTGACCGGTAGCTGCTGTAATCAGGTGTTTGTCAGATAATGGTGTGTGTGTGTGTCTGTGTGTCTGTGTGGGGTGGGTGGGGGGGAAAGGACACGGGTAGTTGTGTCAGATATTGCCATGGCGTTTTCCGTTCTTCCCGATGTGATCAGCTGAAGGTTAATCAGCGATTTACACTCCGATCGGTTTCCATTGTTTCAGAGGCTGCGAGCTTCTCCTTCTTTTTTTGTTTTTGTTCCGTTTGCTGATTCATCATAACGATCAGGAATTAACGAGGGGGATCGATGTCTATCAGCTGTCTCAAAGCCTGCGATTCGACCGTTATCGATCAGCTCAGTGTATATGGTGAATATTTGGTGCGACCTGGTGCTTTATTTTCCCTCGATTTGTACAAGCGGCTGATTGTGTGTGGTCACGCGCTACTGGCTTCGTTTTATAAACAAATGGAGAAGACCTGTTAGAATGCATTTGGATTTTTAGTTACTATGCGTCCTTCCTTTTCCTAAACGATTACGTTCATGCCACATTCACATGCTTCCTGTTGTAAATCAAAAGTGACAGGGTACTGAAGGTTACTATAACGATGGGCATCATGTCCCTTTTTTGTCCACTGAGTCTGTGTTTACTCTTAGGAATATGATAATCATAAAACATTTAAGAGCAGCAGCCTCTCTCTCTCTCTCTCTCTCTCTCTCTCTCTCTCTCTCTCTCTCTCTCTCTCTCTCTCTCTCTCTCTTTCTCTCTCTCTGGTGACCACAGACTCTCAGTAGCTGCATTAACTCCCATCACTTTGCATCCCTCTCAATTAAGATGAATATAATCTATTTTGAGCTTGTGGCCGCACTTAAAAGCTCAGGAACACACACATTAAGCTTTACTCTACACATTTTGACCCTGACAGGAAATAAGGGAATTGTTTGTAACCCATGGTGCCATCATAGCATTGTGGTCTAAATAATGGTGCCTTTCACAGTCCAGTGATGAATAACAAGATCATTCAAACTGAGCACCAAAATCAAGATGCACGGAAGTCATAAAATGGCCCTTTCATCTCAGATCAGCTGCATACTCGTATTATGCTTGCATTTTTAAGGACACCCTTTTGTGTCAGAAGGCCTGGGCCATGTTCCGTAATTTCTCTTTCTCCTGCCACAGAAGGTAACAAGAACAGATGAGGGCCTTCGACGTGCAGCAGGGGGTGGTGTGGCTAGAAAACGAAGTGTGTGTGTGTGTGTGTGTGTGTGGACTTGGATTTGAGGGAGGTGGGGGGTAGGGGGTTTGAATAGATGTTGGGCATTGGCTGAGAGATTTATGGTCCATCGGATCCAAGTGGCTGCCTTTTGACCAATCCTATTGCATCATGTGTGTATAGGCCTATATGTTGTTCCAGTTTCTTGATGCTCATTGGATAAGGTGTGCTCAGGCAGATAGATAAGGGGTGGGGGGATGTGCGGGGGGGAGTTGATGAAACCAGGAGAAAGAGTTGAGCTCACAGAGAATATATCTTGGATGGCTGTTGCAGCATGTTTATAAGTTACTAGACCACAGAGAGTCCTTGAGATATTGTGTTTGTTTAGAGGGGGTGGGGCATGTCCTCAAAAGCAATCTGCATAGAGAATTGGGAGAGCCTAGAGCTAAAGCCATGAAGAGGAAGAAAAAAAAAAGTGAAAGAAAAAGAATTTTAAGGGGGTGTTGGGAGGGAGATGTTGATGATGAAACTCACTGCAAGTGTGGACTTTCAGTGCTTCGCCCTGTGGAGTCGTATGTGCTTTAGCTGCAGATGCTGGATTTGCAAGGATGCTTCACTTGTGTTCATTTTCCTTCTGTTCTCTTTAACAATTTTGCAGCATTTGTGAAGTGATTTGCTTATAATTTATATAATGTTATAGGTTCAGTTTAAAAAAAAAATTTAAAAAAATCATGAAACCGTTTCTTAACATTTTGGAACCTTTCAAGTCCCAAGCTGTTAGTGTCATTTATTATTAATAAATTACTTACTACTGAAGGAAGTGATTAATGGCTTTTAGAACAATTTTAAGAACCATTTTCTTACCACATGTGTATGTGATTGATATATTATTTCTGTGTGTTTGAAGGTTATTTGCCTAAGACTCTTTATAATTAGGCTATAATTAATAACGGCATAAGACGTATATTATTTTAACAGTTTTACATTTTCCCATTCTTCATAATTAAGAAACATATACATTGACAAGCCAGCATTTATCCTAAATCTTGCTGTTTGGAGGACAGTTTTTCCAAGCTCTCCCACTTTTAATCTGATTAAATGCTATTAAATTGTATCTTACAGATACTCTTTAAGATACAAGATATCTTAGAGACAATTTGTGAAAACAGCTATGCCTATGACTGTTGTTCTACTAATCTCAGAAGGTTTGGCATTTTCTGCACATAAAATATAGCACTAAAGCCGATCAAGAATAAAATAGTGGAGTAGCTGAGCTTCCCAAAGTAATATGTGATCGCAGTTTATTGTGGCTAACCAAATGTACTTTTCTCCTCAAAGTAGAGCTGTGGTACATGTAGACCATTTTGCCAGCGTGTGGGTTGAAAGCAGAGATTTCTTTGCCAGGTCTGTTTGCTCTCAATCCGTTGCTTGAGGCAGAATATTAAAAAAAGGTGTTGTAAAAGCCTCATATCTCACTGCACTTGAGAATCTGGAGGTTATCACAATGCACTAGGTTACGTTGGCTAGTTCAGCATTTTATTACCAGCAAGACTCTTGCACCTTTACTTTAAAACAGCAGCTAGATATTAAAGGAGTGACTCCCACTAATTTCAGGCATATATGCAGAAGGTTCAAGTCTTCATTTGGTCTCTAAAAGGAAAGGGTCTCTTTCTTATGTGGAGGGCACTAGCTACTACGAATTTTTTTTTAACTGATCTTTTATAACTATATCAAATGTTTGATGTTGGACCCAAAGGTCATTATTGAATAAGGCATGTGTGCCAATTTTCACAGGAAAAAGAAATGTCTTCTCAAACAAAGCCCCTCCTTGAAAGTCTGTGCCTCAAACAACTAATCCCCTTCACCCACACAGCTTGTGTGTGAATGCTGTACCTGTGGAACCTGTTATGTCTAAAAACTCTCATTTGCAAATAAACAATACTGGTGGTACCCTGACATTTACACTCCCGTCAGTTTCACCTGTAATGAATGAGGGAGATACAAATTTTATTTGATTCCCCGATAATGGGCCATCATTGCTCCCTTTTTCTACCATGCGAAACGATTGTATAATTTCCTCCCTCTCTTTCTATCACTCTTATTTCACGCTCTGAATACCTGCTACTTGATGGCTTCCCTGCCTTTCTAGCACTTAGTGTTTACTTCGAAACATAAATTGATGCCAGCCTTCCTCCCTTACCCCGGCAGGCATCAGCAGAGCCTGATTTTTAATTCGCAGTTAAATGGCGCTCAACACACGCAGCTTGTTTGATAATTGACTTCAGTCTACTGAAGGGGGAGATGATTAGATTCGAATGTCATTGCTGGTGTGTGTATGTGAGTTGTTGTTTTTTTTTTTTGTTCCTTCAGCATCTGATGGATGTACAGAAAGGGGAGGGCTGGATTTCACATTAATATCAGGTACGGATCATGCATGAAATTAAATACAGAAAGTTGCCTAAGCGATTGCTGATGGTCCGTCTTAATTAGCAAGCTGAGTTTTCTTGGAGTTCTGAAATTATTCATGTAGAACTGGTTTCTGAAGCTTAGCAGCTGACAAGGTTGCAACAGAGGAAAAAAAAAAGTTAGGCTATGTTGATTTCAGGATGATTGCTGCTGATTAGTCTCATATTTTTACTGCCTCTGAATGCAGTTCAAATCATTTTACTTGTTTGAGCACCAAAAGATCAGCATGATAATTTAGCATGGTCTTTATTACTTCTTTGAAAGCTTTATTAAACAACTTTTATAATGTGACAACACTGGGGCACACAGGAGTCCCCCAGACGTCATCCAAGGTGTTCATAGCAATATGTTCTGATATCAATATTTATCTAGTTTACATAATTGGACACAAGGATAACAAGAGAATATGTGCCTATAAGGATTTTCATTCATCCAGGTGATTTTGAAATGTCAAGTAGTGACTATAAGATTTATATGTAAGATAGTACAGGTCCAGGGTCGTGTGTTTTTAAAGGACACTTGGAGGCACAATTATTAACTCCTGACAAAGGTCCAAGGCTACAGCAGTCCTGATAGCTTAGTATTGATGACATACACTCACTGTCCACTTTAATAGGAACACGTGTTTATTTATGCAGTTATCCACTCAGCCAATCATGTGGCAGCAGCACAGTGCATAAAATCATGCAGATACTAGTCAAGAGCTTCAGATAATGTTCAAATCAAACATCACAATGGGGGAATATGTGATCTCTGTGACTTTAACTGTGGCATCATTCTTGGTAACAGATGGGCTGGTATGAGTATTTCATAAACTGCTGATCTCCTGGGAATTTCACACACAACAGTCTCATGAGTTTTCACAGAATTGTGCAAAAAACATCCTGTGAGCAGAGGGTCTGCAGGCTGAAGCACCTTGTTGATGAGAGAGATCAGAGGAGGATGACCAAACTGGTCTGAGCTGTCACTAAAATAATATCTCTTTACAACTGTGGTGAGCAGAAAAGCATCTTAGAATGTACAATACATCAAACCCTGAGGTGGATGAGCTATAACAGTAGAAGACCATATTGGGTTCCACTCCTGTCAACCAAGAACAGGAATCTGAGGCTATTATGAGCACAGACCCCCAGAAACTGGACAGTCGAAGCTTGGAAAAAGACCAGGTGATTTTTTTTTTTTTTTACGCTTCAACTGTCCAGTTTGGCTGAGTCTGTGCTCAGATTCCTTATTGTGGTTGACAGGACTGGAACCCAATGTGGTCTTCTGCATCCTGCACTTTCTGCAAAAGTAATGTTTTGTACATGCTGAAATGCTTTTCTGCTCACCGCGGTTGTAAAAAGTGATTACATTAATTACTATACCCTTCCTGGCAGCTCGAACCAATCTGGCCATTTTCCTGATGTTTCCAACCACAGAACTGTCGCTCATTCAGTGTTTTTGGTTTTCACCCAATTCTGTGCAAACTCTAGAGACTCTGATGTGTGTGAAAATCCCAGGAGATCAGCAGTTTTTTAAATACTCAAAGCAGACCAACTGATACCAACAACCATGCCGTGATTAAAGTCACAGATCACCCTTTTTCTTCGTTCTGATGTTCGAAGTGTACCTCAACTGAAGCTCTTGACCTGCATCTGCATGGCTTTATGCATTGTGCTGCTGCCAGATGATTGGCTGATTAGAAAACTGCATGAATGAGCAAGTGTACATGTGTTCCTAATAAAGTGGCCAGCGAATGTATATTTACAGTTTCATGATTATTTGTATAGCTTTAGACCTCGACAGTCCTAAATTGTCTCTGAGATTTACAAGAAAGTGAAAGAGTCTGAAAGTAGGAAAATGATGGCTCTGGTTATGTTAGTTGAACTTCATAGCTCTTTAATTGGTGCCTTGGTTGTGGTCCTTGCTGAGATCAGGGTTTTTCATCCCACTCCTCTTTCTGAGCACCTCCAAATGTGTCGAGGGTGCATTTTTCACAAGGCTGCTTCTAACTGTCTCTCTCTCTCTCTCTCTCTCTCTCTCTCTCTCTCTCTCCCTCTACACTCAACAACCTCACTCAGCGCTTTGTATTTTCCTGTGGGTGTGATGTCTCTCCTCTGCAAGTAATCAGCCCTGATTTGTCAGCGTTCTTCCTGGTGATTCATAAAAATTCAGCTTGCGCCTGCAAAAGACAATGTCTTCACCTCCCCAGACCCCTCAGCACTGGTCCCTTGAGCCCCTGCACCCTTAACTGAGCAGCCACAAATGAGAGAAAAACATTTAAGAGAGGAAATGCATTAGTTCTTCTCTGGGGTAAGAGAAAGCAGTTCGCCCCACCAACTTCTACTGAATGGATAATAGCTCTTTTCTTGTCATTGCATTGAAATAAAAGACCATTTAAGGGGCTGTTTATAGGGATGTACCAATCCATTGCTGAGTATGGGTATTGGATTTCATGCATTGAACACAGGATGGAAATTCTGACACCATGTTGTGATTGTATTGAAAACAGAAAAATCTGAATTGGTGTATTTGTAATAGTCTTTTTATATACTAAACCTTGACCAAAATACACTCACCAGCCACTTTATAAGGAAAACCTGTACAACTGCTCATTCATGCACTTATCAAGTCAGCCAATCATGTGGCAGCAACACAATGCATAAACTCGTACAGGTGCAGGGCAAGGGCTTCATGTTCACATCAAACTTGAGATTGAGGAAAATGTTATCTCAGTGATTGTGCATGAGTTTTGGTACTGCAGAAGGGCTGGATTGAGTCTTTCAGAATGGTGATCTCCTGGGATTTTCATGCATAAAAGTTTACACAGAATAGTGTGGGGGAAAAACATTGAGTGACAGTTCTGTGGGTGGTAGCACCTTGTTGATGAGAGAGGTCAGAGGAGAATGGCCAGACTGATTCCACCTGACAGAAAGGCTATAGTAACTCTAAGTAACCACTCTTTACAGCCATGGTGAGCAGAAAAGCATCTCAGAACACATTAAACATTTGAACGTTGAGGTGGGTGGGCTACAACAAAAGAATAACACATCGTGTTAAACTCCTGCCCGCCAAGAACAAGAATCTGAGTCTACAGTAGGTGCAGGCTCACCAAAATGGAACAGGTGAAAATTGAAAAGAAAATTGGTCTTTTCCCAATCTTCAACTGTCCAGTTTCAGTGATCAGGAGTACCTATATACCTAAGGGCTCAGCAAGTGGTTATCATTACACACTCAAAAGGAATTTTCACATGTAACAATGCTAACAATGTTTGTTGGTTGGTTTAAAATTGCAGAAATAAGTTCTCTTTCAAAGAAGGAATCCATCCAGGAGAAAAAAAACTGCCCTTGAACTTATTTGCTTTTTTGCATCGAATGAATATATTTACTATTGGAGAACTGCTATTGAGGTGGGTATTTATCAGTTCTAATAGCAGAGAAGCATGCTAAACATAGAGCTCTTTGAACAATAAATATGAAGATTCCTTTCTCAGATTCATTTCAAATGAGGAGAAATTACCTGCTGGAATTGATAAGGACAAGGTGCTGCAACAATGTCTTAATAATCTGACTCTCTGACAGCTTTTGTTGCCACATTCTTTAAAATATCAGAAGTGTGATGGTGGCACACTTTAATGTAAGTGTTGTCCAGTGTTCAATGCAAGATCTGTGCTGAGTCATGCAAGTATGGGCCTTGATATGTATACTCAACATTGGATCAGTACATCCCTTAAAAAGAATATTAAGGTGGGTTTTACCAATAAGGATTAATCTTAAATCTAGATTAAATCAAGGTTTATCTAATCTAATTTAATCTAATTCTGTTGCACCAAACTTTAAACCTTGTTTAAAATAAGAAGGTTTACATTTAAACCATCACTTTAATCCTGGATTTAATTTCACAATAAACCTTGATTAATCTTGTTGCTCCATCACTTTAAACTCAGATTTAAATTTCAGTTAGGGATTACATTTAAACTTGCCATTGAGGAGGTTTATATTGTCCATATGGCAGCACTTGTTTGGTGGCATGGAGAAAATGAAAGAGTTCCTTGTAAAAAAAATAAGGGACCATCTCAACCCTGTTGTGTTTTATGATGGTGCTGAATTTTAAAACAGGTAACCATTCAGCAAGGAAACTGTGATTTAGATTAAAAAAAACAACAACAAAAAAA